>NC_047520.1:1749897-1832397 GCF_902827115.2 Pseudochaenichthys georgianus
ATGGCTTCCCAAACACTCATTGTTCTTGCCTTTTTCCCCCCATAATGATCTCTAAATGAGGATATTATCTGCCAAACTAATATCACTTTTGATGTGAGAATCTAGATTATTCTGTCAGTGAGTAACAGTGAGTCTGTAGTGCTTCCTTGTTTGCAGAAAAAATGCAATTGAAGATGTGGGGACATCTAGTGGAGAAAACACATATGAGTCATTCCAGCATTCGGTGCCATTTAGGTCCCCAACACATTATATCATATATGTTGCCTTTAAAAGGTCTAATGCTTATTTTTAAAAGCTTGGGTTTACATGTGTATTCCCCTCTACCATAAAACAACAATGTTATTTACCCAGGATATTCTAAATAATTACTCTGATTTTAGCACAAGTAGGCCAAATTGCCGCGTCCCAAATCATGTTTGCTCAACTTCTATAAAAAAATAAATCAAATTCTACATTTTTTGTTGTTAATTCATTTTGATTGTTTAAAGTTTTTTAAAAAGTGTGTGTCCCCTGTTTGAATGTCCCCCCTGTTACTCTTGATTTGAATCCCTCTGGACACGCCCCTTTACTATTCTACTATTTGTACGACTCAAGAAGAAGAAGGATACATTTTGAGCGGGAAAATCATCTTCAAGAAGCAGAGAAGGTATGCACTCCTCCTTCAAGGTTTTTTAAAATGCTTTTAAAGAACTTAACTGTTGCGGTAAAGCATAACATGGCCACCCTGTTATGTTTGAGTGGAAACTGATAAAAATGCTTACATTTAGAAAATATGGTGAATATATCTATAAAATATATGTTTCTGTTGTCACCAAGTGCTAGCTTGATTATCATCACACATGTAGCAATAGCCAAGTTTAGCATAACATTTCCACCCTGTTACGGCCCGTCCACACGACGGCGTGCGTTGAAGCTTTAACGCTTCTGCCCATTCGCTTTGAATGGGGTGACGTCACGCTTTGCCGAACTGCATTGTGGTTCCGTCGCTCGCTTCAAAAGTAGAGCAATGTTCAACTTTTGAAGCTTCGACGGAAGCGTCAGCCAATCAAATCATATGCCAGTACAAGCTCTAGCCAATCGAACCGCGTGCTTGTGTGTCCGGGGCGGGAGAGCCATGTGATTGGTTGCTGGTCGAGATTCAGACACGCCCACCGGCAAGCTTCAACGCACGCCGCCGTGTGGACGCTGCGTTACTGTCCACCCTGTTACTATTTTTCACAGTAACAGGACACACAGTAACGGGGGATGTTAAATGGCTAGATCAGGGGTGTCAAACTCGAGGCCCGGGGGCCAAATCCGGCCCTCGACTTCATTTTATGTGGCCCCGCAAGAGCATAATGTTTATTATACGGTTATAAGCATGTTGCCCATAAACTACATGTCCCACAATGCATCTCATTTTGTGGCGTGCGCACTGAAGAGACTTGCAATTATTTGCTCTAGACTTCTGCTTTCAGACGTATTTAATTATGAAGTTATTACCCTATCGGATAATAATCCAATGCAGAGGCAATAATGTAATATAATTACATTATTTTATACGTGATATATTTATATATAGTCTTAAAGTTTTGCAGTGGCTTTTAATACTAGTTGAACATAACATTTTGATATTTGTATGTGTGTTTACATGTTTCTAGTTATTGTGCTTTTTCTCTTGTTTTCAATTATTGTGTTATTTTATGTTTCCCTGTACAGCGCTATGGTCAACTGAGGTTGTTTTAATTGTTCTATAAATAAAGATTGAGATTGAAAGTCACAACCGGCCCTTTGAGTGCAACCATAATGCTGATGTGGCCCACGATGACATTTAGTTTGACCCCCCTGGGCTGGATGATTAGCTATGTCCAGCATGTATTGTTTGTTTAATATGCATATATGTTATAGTCTTAAATGATATGATATAATGGTATGAATGTATTTATCAGGAAATGGCACCGTTGTCTTATGCAGACAAGCAGCGACGCTACAGGGCGCGAAGGGATTCAGACGATGAAAGAAGGCAGCAGTACCTGGATAAAGAGAAGGACAAGTGGAAGAAGGGAAAGTGTCAGACCTGAGTGAAGGAGGAAGGAGAGTACAGAGAAAGAAGTGGCAAGAAGGAAGCGTAGGGATAAAGCAAGATGCAGCGTAATGACCACTCCACCTCGAAGTCGAGACGGTCCCCTGGATGCAGCACAACGAGGGCCCTCAAGGTTAGAATAACGTTGAGGGTTAAATGCTTTGCAGATTGTGTGAATCAAAAGTGCATTGACTCCTTCACATGCAATCTAATTGGGTGCATAACTGAACATAACGAAATGGATGGTCCTACAAGGTGTGTTACATTTCTTTGTGTTTTCTAAACACAGCGTCCTGTGGCACATCCAGACCCAAAGCACTGGTGAGTACAATCCAGTTTGAATCTTGTATTTAAAAAAAGACTCTTAAAGATAAATTGTAAGAAAATGGCACCATGTAGTTTCTGTGTGTTTAAATTAAAAGATAATAACTGTTCATGAATGTAAGCAGATTAATTAAAGGTAGAGGAAGGTATATTACAAATCGGTTCAAAAACAGAGCAGCTTATTTTAGTGTTGAATAATTAATATATTTTTAAACATATTTTATTTTCCATGTATTATACTCAACTGGTAGCAGCAGTCTCATATCATCACCCACATGGTGCTTTAGAAAAGATCATTCTTGAACATTGAACACCAAATATAATTTAAAAATATTTGATTTCATAAAAATAGTTCCCACGAGTTCACAACCTGAATATCGTGACGTCTTTAAATGCAACATCCAGAAACAGATCTTTCTTTATCGATGTTTTATTGATATAGATGTGACGGCAACATGAAAACATCCAACATTTACTGTATGAAGCCAAACCAACATGCAGGTAAAATACATGAAGAGTGAATGAGCGAAAACATAGGTTGCCATGGTTATTAATTCATCTAAATCACATTGTTTTTATTGTCCAATTTAGGGAATATTAATTCAACGGGTTTGGATGGTTTTACCAATGAATGGCCTTCATCTGTTTTTGCACATTAGCTCTTCACGTGGAACCTGGAACATTAAATCTGCATTTTGTGTATGAATACTTGAGATATATACTTCTCAAACCTTAACTGATTTTTTTAAACAATATTCAGTATTTCTAGTGATTCATTGAGTACTTATTTGAAAAAATGCTTAACGTGATTCAACAGTTTTTGTAATACCTTCTATACAGTATAGCTACATTAAAAAAACGATTAAAAGTCAAAAAACTAAAATACACTCTTTTTTTGCATGAACACAATCCCATAATCGTCAAACAAATGTTACGATCAGACACATTTTCAAAATTCAAGACAAACTATTTGATTATGGAATAAAGACACATCTAAGGCTAATATGATTAATGTTGGCACGATTCCAACCGGTGCGCAACAGCATAAAGGAGACGCTGCAGGAAGCTCAAAACACAACGGAGACCAGGGGACACTAAAGAGTGACGCACACATCTGGGAGACCAGGGGACACTAAAGAGTGACACACACAGCTGGGAGACTAGGGGACACTAAAGAGTGACGCACACATCTGGGAGACTAGGGGACATTAAAGAGTGACGCACACATCTGGGAGACCAGGGGACACTAAAGAGTGACACACACAGCTGGGAGACTAGGACACTAAAGACTGACGCACACATCTGGGAGACCAGGGGACACTAAAGACTGACGCACACATCTGGGAGACTAGGGGACATTAAAGAGTGACGCACACATCTGGGAGACCAGGGGACACTAAAGAGTGACACACACAGCTGGGAGACTAGGACACTAAAGACTGACGCACACATCTGGGAGACCAGGGGACACTAAAGACTGACGCACACATCTGGGAGACTAGGGGACATTAAAGAGTGACGCACACATCTGGGAGACTAGGGGACATTAAAGAGTGACGCACACATCTGGGAGACTAGGGGACATTAAAGACTGACGCACATATCTGGGTGACTAGGGGACACTAAAAAGTGACGCACACAGCTGGAGACTAAAAAGTGACCCACACAGCTGGGAGTCCAGGGGACACTAAAGAGTGACGCACACAGCTGGGAGACCAGGGGACACTAAAGAGTGACGCACACAGCTGGGACGGAGCGCTTGGTGACGTTCAGGATGATAAAGCCGAACAACTGTCTCTGTTGTTGGAAACTTCCCTAAAATGTTTGTTGGTCTTATTTTAACAATGTGATCACATGACTGCTTCTGACGTCACTGCAGATCTGCTGTAACCTGAAAGCTTAGACACAAGATATCTTGTTACGGTGGATATATGAATATAGATGATAGTGTTGAGGACTAAAGAGTAGGTGAAGGAAGAGCAGCTTCCTTCACCTACTCTTCTACGTCTTTAATGCATTATTGGATTTTTTCCTAAAGTCACGGCACACACACAAGCTTAGTTTTCTCTGTATTTGGTCATAGCTAGAGGTCCTGCAAAACTACACACGACATGGAGTGTGGAACCTCGTTCACCCCTCCCCCCGAATACAGGTACAGATATTAAATCATTTAAAAATCATAGTGAAAATAATAAAAGTTAATGCTTTAAACTAGTGCTGTCAACATACATCCCACCAGTGGCAGCGCCGGGGTATGGCTGGGGTAGGCTGCACCCATACCAAGAAATGGCTCAACCCCACCATGAGACATGATGTTAAAGTAAGCAAAATAAAGTCTGCCAACTCGCGCGGAGTAAATTGCACAGACAGCAGTTAGTAAGATTGATTTCAGTAGCCACGGTTTTTAAAACTTTTGTCACGTAGTGATCGTCTTCTCAGTAGAACATCTTTGATAACGGCGTGGTGTTGTTGCAGGAAGTCCCGACGGAGAATACTCTTGCTGGAGTACAGGGCAGAGCCATATAATAGTAATAATATGGCTCTGGTACAGGGGTGCACATAACTGGTACGCAGGGTATGTGCGTAATCTGAAATGCGTACCGACACTTGTGTCACAAAGCGCATTTGCGTACCGACGTACTTGTGAAGCTTTTCCAGAAGGCGGTTAGATCACCGGACGACAGAGCCGGTCTCCGTGTGCACAGACAGGCTGCTGTTAACGTCGGTCTGTACAACGGAACTGTGCCAAAACTACGCCAACCGGCTGCGGAGGGAGACTCCCCCCCTTCACTGGAGAACTGCGCTGAAACAGCTGATCACAACGTTCACACTCTGTGGTCACGAAGTACTCCACTAGCCGCCGCCCTCTGACGACTTTCCTGAAGTACTCCACTAGCCCCCCTCCCCTCCTCTGTCGACTTTCCTGAAGTACTCCACTAGCCGCCGCCCTCTGACGACTTTCCTGAAGTACTCCACTAGCCCCCCCCCCTCCTCTGTCGACTTTCCTGAAGTACTCCACTAGCCCCCCCCCCTCCTCTGTCGACTTTCCTGAAGTACTCCACTAGCCCCCCCCCCCTCCTCTGTCGACTTTCCCTGAAAGGTACTCCACTAGCCCCCCCCCCCCTCCTCTGTCGACTTTCCTGAAGTACTCCACTAGCCGCCGCCCTCTGACGACTATCTGAAGTACTCCACTAGCCCCCCCCCCCCTCCTCTGTCGACTTCCTGAAGTACTCCACCTAGCCCCCCCCCCTCCTCTGTCGACTTTCCTGAAGTACTCCAACTAGCCCCCCCCCCTCCTCTGTCGACTTTCCTGAGTACCTCCACTATGCCCCCCCCCCCTCCTCTGTCGACTTTCCTGAGTACTCCACTAGCCCCCCCCCCCCCCTCTGACTTTCAACCCCCACTAGCCCCCCCCCCCCCCCTCTGTCGACTTTCCTGAAGTACTCCACTAGCCCCCCCCCCCACCCGTCGACTTTCCTGAAGTACTCCACTAGCCCCCCCCCCCCCCCCTCTGTCGACTTTCCTGAAGTACTCCACTAGCCCCCCCTCTGTCGACTTTCCTGAAGTACTCCACTAGCCCCCCCCCCTCTGTCGACTTTCCTGAAGTACTCCCCGTTGATAGAAATCAACACGTAATGAATGAAGACCCCACGGTTTGATGATTGATAGGTGTGTGCGCTGTCTTTCATTTTGACACGCAGAACAATGTTATAATAAACATAGATACTGTGTTAAATGGATATATCCGCCTTCTTTCATTTATCTTTCCATTCCCAACAATATACATAAATAAATGGCATATTTTGGACATAGTTCGAATGGTGATTAATCTGATTAATTAATTTTTAAGCTGTGATTAATCTGATTAAAAATGTTAATCGTTTGACAGCCCTACAGATAACGTAACTGAAAAAACTGAAAAAATACAACCTATTTACCTCCCAAAAACATATAAAAACGAAAAGGCCTCGCTTCAAATCTAGTCGATTTTAAAAAAGCGCTTTCCTCTCCTCTCTTGAGAGGTGGGAATGTTTCTAAAGTCGGGGATTACGCTTATATTACAGAAGCTAGGTTATACTGTCGATTTACATATTACATTTAAATGATGCCTTTGTCCAAAGCGACCTACAATAAGTGCAGTCAACGACGAAGATACAAACCATTGGTAATATAAGCAACCATTTTATATGTTCTTGTTTTCTGGTCTTATTTGCAAGGGTACGTCTTGAAAAAGGCATATTTAAGTCTTTGTACTGGTTTAAAAAGAAGTGACAGGATATGTCCGTAGCAGTACTTGCATTGACGACCCTTGATCTTTAGCACATGGCAATAAAAAAGGCAAAGAAACTTCACCATGCATCAAGATGACTTATTTACAAGGCTGTAATCAATCAGCTGCATCACTGTCTCCCTCTTGACTGGATCAACATCACATGCCACTCGTTACACACTTTTACCCAAAGCAACTTACATACATCAATATACATCAATACTCTGGGCAACCCCGACAGGAGCAATTTGGGGTGCAGTGTCTTTCCCAGGGACACAACGACATGCTGACTGCAGTGGAACTCGAACCTACTCTCTCTATTCCACCCCCCACGTGCCATTAGCAAAACAAGGCAAAAGACTGTGAGTTCTTGGGGACAGTGTGAAGTCCAACTGCGGGATAGAGCGGCGCGTTGAACGTTGTTTTAAAGGTATGGAGGCGGGTCCGAATGTCGGAGGAAACCCTGTAGAAAGACAGATTGCCGGCCGGCCAATCCAGATACACCCCCACCCGACTGGAGCGTGAACAATGTGGAGTCACACTGACTTTCTCTCCATCGCCCGTAACAAAACAACCATCATTGGAGCAAAACAGACACCAGGACTTGTCGTTGCTTTCCAGTTTGCCATCGTGCCCTTCCCTGCCGATGGATTTGTACGTTAATCCAACCTTGAAGGGCTCCAGCACCTCCATCTCCCAGTAGGAGCGCCCGTCGAGAGCCTGTTCACACAACACCTGTTGGCAGGTAACAAACCTTTCCTCGTGATCGGGATGCGGCTGCTCGACTTCAACCCAGGTCACCTTTCTGTTCCCTTCAGAGAGAAGGAGGTTCTTGTGGACTGTGTTGGGGTCCAGCGTGAGCTCACAGGCATCTGAAGGTAAGAACACACTTTACGTTGGTAGTGTAGATAGCAGAATAAGCACCTTACCTTCAGGACTATTTGCAATATATCACCGCGATCAGGACAATAAGCAGATATCCAGGTTTTTCACAAATACTTACATTTCTTTAGTCCATCTATCATCCGGTGACTTCCGCCGTGTTCAAGACTGTAAAGAAACATTTGGGTTCAATCTTTCAGACACAGAACAACCATTAACTGACACCTTGTTGCTTAGTTTTACTGCATATGACGCCGTTTTACTTTAGGGTAACCTTGAGTCGTTTTCAATACATCTCACTATTGTTGATTTGTAAAGGTATGCCACCATGGTACCTCTCTCATTTCAGTAGAAAAGATATCTGGTGCTCTTACTAGAGTCTGCTGAGCTTGTATTGTGTATTATCCTTCAGCTCAGACATCAGCTTCTCCCCAGAGTCTCCCAGACTGTTGTAGCTAAGATCCAGCTCTAGGAGATGGGAGGGGTTGGACTTCAGAGCCGAAGCCAGATCAGTGCAGCCTTTCTCTGTGACCTGACAACCTGACAAACTGAGAACACACGGGGTTTGGTTTGTTAGCATGCAGGTTTGATACTGGTCGGTTCACATTCCTTGCTATTAGTCCTGAAGTGAAATCTAACGGGAACAGGGTTCTATTCATTATACTGCCAAGGGTTTGCCTCCGTCTGGCTCAGTGTTGTAGTCAAGTCACCAATTCACGAGTCCAAGTCACCCTCGAGTCACCACTCTTCGAGTCCGAGTCCAGGTCTGAGTCACCAAGGGAGAGTCGTAGTCGAGTCCGAGTTCAAGTCCGAGTTACCCAAGGAGTGTCCAAGTCGAGTCCGAGTCATCATTACCTGTGTTCGAGTCCGAGTCCAAGTCCGAGTCACTTAAGAAGAGTCCAAGTCAAGTCCGAGTCTCAAGTCTTCATGTATTAATCTTCGTGGATATATGTTTTGAAATGTAGCTGCTCCTCTACATTGCTGTTATCCTGTCTATTGAACTGCTGTGAAGCGAGTTTGGCTACAATTCTTGTAATAGGTGCTATACAAATATAAAGCTTATTTCTAATATTAATATTATTATTATATATAAATAAACTATATTTAAAATGAGTTACCTTTTAGAGAAGTGATTATATTTGTATGCCAATATTTTCCTATGGTAAAGTTTTCGTTTTGCACTTTTATTTTGATAGTAATAAGATCGGGACTCTTATTTTGAAGGAACTTTTACGGGTTAAATCAGTTTACCAATAAAGATTTAGCCCCAGAAAGCACATGGCTACTTAGCATGCAAAATGACATCATTCTGCATGTTAAGTATGTGCTTTCGTTATCGGCTGAATCTTTATTTATTGATTAGATCACGTTACTCTGATGATAGTGTTCAAGACAGCCTATATGTCTGAACTCGATCCTTAGTAATGTGTTACGGAGCCTTCTCTTCTATATTGTTTCCACATAACGAGCATTTTGCTCTTTCCAATGTGGAAGCAGAATGTGTGAAAGCATACAGCACGATGCGGGGTGTGTCTGTAGACATCTCTAGACTGGAACAGCGGGGCCCAGTACGTGAACTCGCCATACAGGATAGAGGACATCAGACTCCAGAGAAAATGTGCTCGAGTCCGAGTCCAAGTCGGAGCGTCAATGTACGAGTCGAGTCAGAGTCATTGTGGGGGGGGGGGAATTCACGAGTCCGAGTCCAAGTCATCCTGTGCGAGAATTCACGAGTCCAAGTCCGAGTCGCGTCAATCAGTGCGCGAGTCTGAGTCGAGTCACGAGTCCCGAAAATCGGCACTCAAGTCCGACTCGAGTCCGAGTCCAGGACTCGAGTACTCCATCTCTGGTCTGGCTTAACATGCATTTATTCCACGGCTTAGTTGAATACTCGATTCTGATTGGTCAATTTGGACATTTCAGAGGTTAACACTCGATAATGACCATTGCTAAGGACAAGGACGCCATCGGTCCCTTGCAGACAAACGGACGCAGAAGGTATGAATCGTCCTTTAGACAGAAGGAAACATTCGAGCACATTTCTTTGTAAACTTCCAGGAAATACCTCAGCCTTTCGAGTCTGCAGCCTGCATTGGACAGTCCGTCACAGAGCAGCTTCACTCCTGAGTCTTTCAGGTCATTGGTGCTCAGATCCAGATATCTTAGAGGCGAGTAGGGGAACTTCAGACCAAAGGAGAGATGTTTCACCCATTCTTCAGTCACTTTGCAGTCTGCGAGGCTAGCGGTGGATAAAAGGGTTTCAATAATGCAAGAAAAGTTGCTACTTTGTGAAGGAATACGTAAAAAAAAAGGAGATAAACTTACATGGCCTTCCTGCTGATCCTCACTGCTGGTATCAGCCTCCTCCTGCCTTCGTCTGATGTGTTGAAGCTTTTCAATTCTAACAAATCCAGCTGGTGTTTTGATACCTGCAGCATGTAGGCCAGCGCAGAGCAGTGCAGAGGATTCAGCTCAGCTTTTGAACGATCGGACTTCTTGAGATATTCCTGAATCTCATCTTTGACTTTATTGTCTCTCATCTCGACCATGCTCTGGAAGAGGTTGATGCAACTCTCCGGAGAAAGGGCCTTTCTTCGGAGGGCTTTAAGATGCGTCAAGATCTTCTTGTCGGTATCTTGGCTCGGGTCTGGCGATGTCAGGAGACCCTCGAGGACTCTGCGGTTTGGTTCTACCAGAAGGCCAAGGAGGAATCTCAGGAAGAAGTCCAGGTGGCCGTTCTGCTCCTCCAATACTTTGTCAACTGTCATCTTCATAAGATCGTATAAGGTATGTTCTTGGTCCTTCAAGTCGAGGAAGTTTCCCAGCTCTTTTGTATTCTTGCTTATGAAACATTCATAAACAAAAAGGGCTGCGAAGAACTCCTGAATGGTCAGGTGCACAAAGAAGAAGACCTTTTTCTGGGAAATGACATATTCTTCCCTAAGAACCGTGGAGCAAAATCCCGAGTAGATGGTCGCCTCTTGGAGGTCAATGCCACAGTCTTTAAGGTCTTCGTCATAGAAGATGATGTTGTTATTCTGCAGCTGAACGAATGCAAGTTTGCCGAGTTTCAGAAGAAATTCCTTCTGTGTCTTCAGAAGTCTCTCTTTGTTTCTCTCTGTCTTCTTGTCATACTTTCTGCTGCTGCGTTTTGTTTGGGCAAGCAGGTAGTGCGCCATCATCTCTGTCAGGGTTTGCGGAGTGTCTGCTTTCTCGTCTCCCGCAAAGATCTCCTTGAATAATATGCCAGAAATCCAGCAGAAGATGGGGATCTGGCACATGATGTCGAGAGTCTGCGAAGAGCGGATGTGCGAAATTATCTTTTCAGGAAGGTTCACGTCATCTCTAAATCTCCTCCTGAAGTATTCCTCTTTCTGTGAGTCATTGAAACCTCGTATCTCCGTCACCATACTGACATACTTTGCAGGGATCTGATTGGCTGCTGCTGGACGGGATGTTATCCAGAGGTTCGCTTTGGGAAGGAGGTTTCCCTGAATGAGGCTTGCTAGGAGATTACCAACGGATGTTTCTTCAGTGACGGATTTAACCGGCTTGTTCTCAAAGTCCAGTTTCATTCTGCTTTCATCCAGGCCATCCAGGATCACTAAAACCTTGGCTTTGTCTAAAACCTCTGACTCTTTCCAATGTCGAAGTGCGGGGTGAATATCAGTCAGAAGCTTGAGCAAGCTTTCGTTACCTCTAATCAAATTCAGCTCTCGGAAAGCAAGACTGAAAACAAACTCAAAGTCCTGGTTTGCTTTTCTCTCGGCCCAGTCAAGAATGAACTTCTGCACAGAGAACGATTTTCCAATCCCTGCGACGCCCTTCGTCAGGACTATTCTGCGGGTCGTGTCTTGGGGAAGAACATGTCTAAAGATGTCATTGAGATGGACTGTATTTACAGAAGTCGGTTGTCTTTGTCGTCTGAACGAATGTTCTTCATGTGGCCCTTCACTCTCTCCGGTGCTGATGATGAGCTCTGTGTAGATGCTGTCCAGGGAGCTCTCTTGGTCGCCGTTACCTTCAGATGTCTTCGCAAATGTCCTCAGCATTTCATTTCTATGATTAGTCTGTATTTTTAAAAGATGGCTGCCCCCTGTAACATAAGATAAATGTGAAATTCCAGTACTGATGTTGACATATTAATCTAAGTAGGGCTGCACGGTTACGGCCAAAATGCTAACAACAATTGTTTTTGACCAATATTGAGATTACCAGTAACTGTCAGGATTATTCATTGATTTTAGTGACAGAATATTTTAATTGCACTTTCACATTTATATATATACAGAGCACTGCTTTCAGTTTCACATTGCGCTAGGATCTTGATTTATTTCATACATTCAACTTGTTTGTTTAACTTGATATGCAGCTGCGCTGTCTCTGAGTAAACCAAAGTATTATATTCAGAAGCAGAATACCTTTATTAGTCCCGCAGGCAGGGGATTGTGTTCCAGGAAGCCAAAATCCTATTTGTGATTAGTTGCGATACCCTTAATAGTATTTTTTCATACATAAGTATTCAAACTTACCAGGGTCAGCTTCTCTCTGTGGTTCAAGATCTTTTTTAGGTTTCTTTCTAACTGGCTCCTCGGTTAGCTCGCTGTAGGGTGAACGTGTAGGATCAGATACGGCGAGGATGTGTTCAGAATCAAAACAAAAGCATAATTTAAATGCAGCTCTCGTGCAGTGACCAATTAAACAAAAATACATGGTGTGATCAGATGAAGTCATTAAAATGGCTAAGTCACCTGTCAGCCATTTTAATTGATATTGCACATTATTTGAATTACCTTTTTTTCACATTAAAGCTTAACGGCTCGCCCATGGATCGATGACTCCGAGCGACACTTGGAGCGGCTGACTCGCTCGACAGTGAACTAAAGAAAAAGAGAACATCTTTAACTTGTTATACACATTGCTGAATGTAAATGTTTTTATGAATGTTCAACAAAATGTAGGATTACCGTTTGAGCCCTCCACTAAAGTATATCATCTTGTCTTTGGATCGATCACTGGCCGAGATACTCGGAGCTGTGGACTCATCTTCATCCATCTGTGAACTAATGAGAAGAAATACGCAAAATATTAAATATTTATATTAAAATAAATAACTAAAGGCCCTCTACGTCTGCAGGAACATTCTCCCTGAACTAGGAATCTTTTTAGGAACTCGTTATGTTTTGGACAAGGGACTAAATTAATTTCATGGTACAATATTTGACCCTGTGACAGTCAAGGGGGAACACTTTCCAGATGGTAGGTCACTTTGGGGTTGGGTTTGCCGTGCAGAACATTTTTGATTTGGTGAACACTCACAATGCGCACTTTATGAAGTTGTAATAATGTTTTCAGACGAGAAAGAAAGCTTTAAGATTCCCAATATGTGGGCAATTTATCCAAATAATCCCCTTTTAAGAAATGTCTTTAGACTTTCAGAAAGTTGCTTGCAAGGTACTAAAAGACTGTATCTGCGATGGTAGTTGCACGCAGAACATACATAAAACTGCCCTCGCATTGGCAGAACAATTAGCAACATCTTAATAGGTCTGAAGACTGCGACACAAATAATCTTATAGTTAATTTAATAATAAAGTCCCTTAAAGCTGAAACCACGTTTAAGAGTCTACAGCCACGTTACTGTATGATGTTATAAAGTATTGTGATTATACATAAGCAAACATGTGGAGGAGTTGAAGTGATTACAATACATAGGCCTGCTGTGCTATCTGTGGTAGCACATTACCTTTGCTCACTGCTGATTGGCTGATCAGAGATGGACCTCCCCCTTGTTTTTCTCTTCTCTGCCATTTCTGCAACTGAAAAACAAATACAGGAAGCCAAAACATAACTTCAATAACTGTCAGATCTCAGGATAATATCACTTTTCCCTCCTGTTTACGTTAATTATGGCTACTTTACGGTGCGTTGCAACAACAGGCATTGATCATCAAGGACGGTCTGCAACAGTCTGATTTCTACGTGACATTTACGTGACTGCAGTGAATTTAGTTTTAGGTTGGATATTCGACGGACATTCGCGGACCCGCCAGCAGCGTCAGTTTCCCCTGCTGCTGGCTGACGACGGGGAGATCTTCTCCGCGAAACGAGGCTTTCACTTAGGGACCATCAACAAATGAATTTTCAAATACACAAGGACATCTTTTCTTTTTAATAAATCGACAGCTCGAGTGAATGTGAAGCAAATCCATTTGTTGAACAAACCTCTTTTTATTGCATTGTAATACTTTAAATAAGTATTATTATTATTTTTGATGGAAAGATTAGCTTAGCGTAACTGTATTCGGATTACTTTCAGAGCCATGTATTCAGTAATCAGTAACTGATTACATTTACAAAGTAACCCTCCCAACCCTGGTCCTATGCAGCCAGTGGAGTTATTTGACCCAGCATTGATTTTGAGTGAATCGGTCACATGACCTGGAAGGTATTGAAGAAATAAGCAAATGTTTCCATCAAAATTATTAATAAACGTATTTAAAGTATTAAAATGCAATAAAAAGAGGTGTGTTCAATAAATGTATGCTCTAGAGTGAATTTGCTTCACATTCACACGATCGAGAAGCTGTCGATTTATTAAAAAGAACATTTTTCTTGTCTATTTGTAAAAGTCATTTGTTGATGGTCCCTAAGTGAAAGCCTCGTTTCGCGGAGAAGATCTCCCGGTTAAACTGACGCTGCTGGCGGGTCCGCGAATGTCCGTCGAATATCCAACCTAAAACTAAATTCACCGCGGTATTAACGTGGCTTTTCTACAAAACAACTTCAAGTAAATGCATTAAAGCCACATAAGAGCGAGATATTACAATGCAGGTGCTTAGAAATATCGGTATAATATACTTTTTTATTACAGATATGGTTTCAAAAAGTATATTTTAACATGCAAAAGGTCCCAACTATAGTATATTGATTTAACATTTGAATGTAGGAAACCATTGCATCATAATATACCACATGATAATACTCGAAAATAATAATGCAAATTTGACATTGCAACTTGCAAAATTAGCCAATCGTGTTTTTTTAATATACTTTTATTATTTCTTGTAAAACTACATATTTTAATATAATCAATATAACATGTAAGTATTGGCTATAACACTTGTATTATAGGGAAATGCGTTTGAAATAACATTGTTTATGTCTGGACAAAGTTCATCCCGTCTTTGTTTACCTTTTCTTTCTTTGTTTACGGAAACATATGTTTAACCTCGAGATCAAAAAGAGGAACTATGTGCAAAATCCTCAAATAATAAAAACATCGAGTTTACTACGAGATACTTTGCAAATAACATAGTTTGTGATCGAAAAGTCTGTTGAAACACGGTTGCCACCCTTATCTCTGTTATCAACCGTTTTTAACGGCTGCGCCATTACAGAAACATGTCGTCTTACGCGCACACCAAAAACCTAAACACGCACAAATGGCACACAGCGATAATGGCAACAAATACCTACAGGTGTCCAAAGTAGCCTGATATAGCCTAAACCGAACCCCCGCTGTGGTGTCCTTGTTGCTATTGTTCCCAAAAGTATGACTCAGAAGGATTCAGCTTTGAGGCAGGCAGTTGGGAAATCCTCATCAGATATCCTGCTTGTTTGAGGCTCGCCTCGAGAGGAGACGAGAGTAGCCGATCGCAGCCGGGGGAGGTCTCAAAAGCTCGCCTGAAGTCGGACAGCTCGGAGTCGGCTTCTTCTCGGCTCGGTTTGCATTTATAAAGAATGCACACATGTGTTTAATCGTTAATGTCAGATATGTACTTAGTAAATACATTTGTTCCTGCTCAAGATTAGATTCAACTTCATTGCTGTTGCACATATTACAGGAACTGAGACAACGAAATGCAGTTTAGCTTCTAACAGGTGCAACAAGCAGTGAAGTGGAAAGTAATGTACACAATCTACAGAATAACATATAGAACTAATTGAATGATGAATAAACAGTGAGGGCTATGAGTACACTAGATATGCACAGCAGCCTGTGAGCAGTATGAACAGTGTGTATTAATACACTAGATATGCACAGCAGCCTGTGAGCAGTATGAACAGTGTGTATTAATATGCTAAGATATATAAAGTATGAAAACGGTAAGCAGTGCAAGTATAGTATAAAATATATAGATATTAATTTCATGATGATAAACATTGTGGAACAATGATGAAAAGAATGGAAGTGGCGACGTAAAACTGATACAAAACAACAACAAACTCTTGCCAGCCAATGGGAGAGCTTCATCAGCAGCACGTGGTAAAACCCACCAATGAGCGCTCAGCTCGAGATACCAGCGAAGCCGTTTCCCATCAAGCATTTCGCTTCCGCAGCTCGTGGAGAGCAACTGCGTCAACTCGCCGCGCCTCGCTCTCAGACATTTAAAATGCAACTTACCTTAAATCATAAACGACTTGTTAAAGTGTTGTCCAACAGCCTTATCGTCTACTTGTTTCTGTGTTCTCCTAATAAGTATTTCAGATATGTCCGTTTCTTTGTGGAGTGCGGATGGCCAGGCTGTGATAAACAAGTAGCTTCCTTCTTCCTGTATGAGACCGTTTGTGAATATTTGGACGGTCCCTATTTGTTTGACTGAGTCATAGTGCTGTAGTTAATTTAATAACTTTGTTCAATCGCCTTTTTTAAACAACGGTAACCAGAGAAAAGAGCACGGAGGATCTATCTCTAACATGTTGTTGTTGTTGTTGTTGTTGTTGTTTTGTCTGCACCTGAGCAGGCGTCTGGTGAGCCTGTAGAGTCTGCTGCTGCTCCCTGCTGGAGGAACTGCTGATAACAGGTGTCATGTGATCCGTAGGAGAGAGGCTCTGAGGACACTTTCATGATCAATCATTATAAAACATCATATATATTATTCTGAAATGGACCAATCTGCACAACGAATACTTTCACTGTCTTTCACTATATTTAGATGAGAATACTTTCACTTGAGGAACATTTTGAATGCAGGACTTTTACTGAAACAGAGTATTCATACAATCTGGTACTTCTACTTTTACTCAAGTACAAGATCTGAGTACTTCTACTTTTACTCAAGATCTGAGTACTTCTACTTTTACTCAAGTAGGCCTACAAAATCTGAGTACTTCTACTTTTACTCAAGTACAACATCCGAGTACTCTACTTTTACTGAAGTACAAGATCTGAGTACTTCTACTTTTACTCAAGTACAACATCCGAGTACTTCTACTTTAATCAAGTACAAGATCTGAGTACTTCTACTTTTACTCAAGAACAAGGACCTGAGTACTTCTACTTCTACTCAAGTACAATATCTGAGTACCTCTACTTTTACTCAAGTACAAGATCTGAGTACTTCTACTTTTACTGAAGTACAAGATCTGAGTACTTCTACTTTTACTCAAGTAGGCCTACAAAATCTGAGTACTTCTACTTTTTACTCAAGTACAACATCCGAGTACTTCTACTTTTACTCAAGTACAAGATCTGAGTCCTTCTACTTTTAACTGAAGTACAAGATCTGAGTACTTCTACTTTTACTCAAGTACAACATCCGAGTACTTCTACTTTTAATCATGTACAAGATCTGAGTACTTCTAGTTATACTTAAGTACAAGATATGAGTACTTCTACTTTTACTCAAGTACAATATATGAGTACTTCTACTTTTACTGAAGTCCAGGATCTGAGTACTTCTACTTTTACTGAAGTACAAGATCTGAGTACTTCTACTTTTACTGAAGTACAGATCTGAGTACTTCTACTTTTACTGAAGTACCAGATCGGAGTACTGCTTTTACTTGAGGAACATTTTGAATGCAGGACTTTTACTTGACAATAAAGTAGATTAAAATGAAGATAAGGAAGTAAAATCACCTCACTTATTAGTATTCCTATTAGGGACTTTCCCCCACTGTAATTCAAGTAAACCAATGAGCAGGTTTTGCTGAGTTGAAACCTCCCCCCCCCCCCCCTTGCCATTACGCAACCACTGTGTCGTCCCCGCGCGCACACCAACACTTTACACATCATAAACTACATTAAACACACACTCTTGCATTTATATCAAACCTAAGTCTTGCAATATTATTATTTTTTAAAGTATTTACACTTTAAAATCCCCACGAGCTTTACTTTCGATTTCAAAGCACCAGTGTATATTTAGTGACAGAATATTTTAATTGCACTTTCACATTTATATATATACAGAGCACTGCTTTCAGTTTCACATTGCGCTAGGATCTTGATTTATTTCATACATTCAACTTGTTTGTTTAACTTGATATGCAGCTGCGCTGTCTCTGAGTAAACCAAAGTATTATATTCAGAATCAGAATACCTTTATTAGTCCCGCAGGCAGGGGATTGTGTTCCAGGAAGCCAAAATCCTATTTGTGATTAGTTGCGATACCCTTAATAGTATTTTTTCATACATAAGTATTCAAACTTACCAGGGTCAGCTTCTCTCTGTGGTTCAAGATCTTTTTTAGGTTTCTTTCTAACTGGCTCCTCGGTTAGCTCGCTGTAGGGTGAACGTGTAGGATCAGATACGGCGAGGATGTGTTCAGAATCAAAACAAAAGCATAATTTAAATGCAGCTCTCGTGCAGTGACCAATTAAACAAAAAGACATGGTGTGATCAGATGAAGTCATTAAAATGGCTAAGTCAACTGTCAGCCATTTTAATTGATATTGCACATTATTTGAATTACCTTTTTTTCACATTAAAGCTTAACGGCTCGCCCATGGATCGATGACTCCGAGCGACACTTGGAGCGGCTGACTCGCTCGACAGTGAACTAAAGAAAAAGAGAACATCTTTAACTTGTTATACACATTGCTGAATGTAAATGTTTTTATGAATGTTCAACAAAATGTAGGATTACCGTTTGCGCCCTCCACTAAAGTATATCATCTTGTCTTTGGATCGATCACTGGCCGAGATACTCGGAGCTGTGGACTCATCTTCATCCATCTGTGAACTAATGAGAAGAAATACGCAAAATATTAAATATTTATATTAAAATAAATAACTAAAGGCCCTCTACGTCTGCAGGAACATTCTCCCTGAACTAGGAATCTTTTTAGGAACTCGTTATGTTTTGGACAAGGGACTAAATTAATTTCATGGTACAATATTTGACCCTGTGACAGTCAAGGGGGAACACTTTCCAGATGGTAGGTCACTTTGGGGTTGGGTTTGCCGTGCAGAACATTTTTGATTTGGTGAACACTCACAATGCGCACTTTATGAAGTTGTAATAATGTTTTCAGACGAGAAAGAAAGCTTTAAGATTCCCAATATGTGGGCAATTTATCCAAATAATCCCTTTTAAGAAATGTCTTTAGACTTTCAGAAAGTTGCTTGCAAGGTACTAAAAGACTGTATCTGCGATGGTAGTTGCACGCAGAACATACATAAAACTGCCCTCGCATTGGCAGAACAATTAGCAACATCTTAATAGGTCTGAAGACTGCGACACAAATAATCTTATAGTTAATTTAATAATAAAGTCCCTTAAAGCTGAAACCACGTTTAAGAGTCTACAGCCACGTTACTGTATGATGTTATAAAGTATTGTGATTATACATAAGCAAACATGTGGAGGAGTTGAAGTGATTACAATACATAGGCCTGCTGTGCTATCTGTGGTAGCACATTACCTTTGCTCACTGCTGATTGGCTGATCAGAGATGGACCTCCCCCTTGTTTTCTCTTCTCTGCCATTTCTGCAACTGAAAAACAAATACAGGAAGCCAAAACATAACTTCAATAACTGTCAGATCTCAGGATAATATCACTTTTCCCTCCTGTTTACGTTAATTATGGCTACTTTACGGTGCGTTGCAACAACAGGCATTGATCATCAAGGACGGTCTGCAACAGTCTGATTTCTACGTGACATTTACGTGACTGCAGTGAATTTAGTTTTAGGTTGGATATTCGACGGACATTCGCGGACCCGCCAGCAGCGTCAGTTTCCCTGCTGCTGGCTGACGACGGGGAGATCTTCTCCGCGAAACGAGGCTTTCACTTAGGGACCATCAACAAATGAATTTTCAAATACACAAGGACATCTTTTCTTTTTAATAAATCGACAGCTCGAGTGAATGTGAAGCAAATCCATTTGTTGAACAAACCTCTTTTTATTGCATTGTAATACTTTAAATAAGTATTATTATTATTTTGATGGAAAGATTAGCTTAGCGTAACTGTATTCGGATTACTTTCAGAGCCATGTATTCAGTAATCAGTAACTGATTACATTTACAAAGTAACCCTCCCAACCCTGGTCCTATGCAGCCAGTGGAGTTATTTGACCCAGCATTGATTTTGAGTGAATCGGTCACATGACCTGGAAGGTATTGAAGAAATAAGCAAATGTTTCCATCAAAATTATTAATAAAACGTATTTAAAGTATTAAAATGCAATAAAAAGAGGTGTGTTCAATAATGTATGCTCTAGAGTGAATTTGCTTCACATTCACACGATCGAGAAGCTGTCGATTTATTAAAAAGAACATTTTTCTTGTCTATTTGTAAAAGTCATTTGTTGATGGTCCCTAAGTGAAAGCCTCGTTTCGCGGAGAAGATCTCCCGGTTAAACTGACGCTGCTGGCGGGTCCGCGAATGTCCGTCGAATATCCAACCTAAAACTAAATTCACCGCGGTATTAACGTGGCTTTTCTACAAAACAACTTCAAGTAAATGCATTAAAGCCACATAAGAGCGAGATATTACAATGCAGGTGCTTAGAAATATCGGTATAATATACTTTTTTATTACAGATATGGTTTCAAAAAGTATATTTTAACATGCAAAAGGTCCCAACTATAGTATATTGATTTAACATTTGAATGTAGGAAACCATTGCATCATAATTACCACATGATAATACTCGAAAATAATAATGCAAATTTGACATTGCAACTTGCAAAATTAGCCAATCGTGTTTTTTAATATACTTTTATTATTTCTTGTAAAACTACATATTTTAATATAATCAATATAACATGTAAGTATTGGCTATAACACTTGTATTATAGGGAAATGCGTTTGAAATAACATTGTTTATGTCTGGACAAAGTTCATCCCGTCTTTGTTTACCTTTTCTTTCTTTGTTTACGGAAACATATGTTTAACCTCGAGATCAAAAAGAGGAACTATGTGCAAAATCCTCAAATAATAAAAACATCGAGTTTACTACGAGATACTTTGCAAATAACATAGTTTGTGATCGAAAAGTCTGTTGACACGGTTGCCACCCTTATCTCTGTTATCAACCGTTTTTAACGGCTGCGCCATTACAGAAACATGTCGTCTTTACGCGCACACCAAAACCTAACACGCACAAATGGCACACAGCGATAATGGCAACAAATACCTACAGGTGTCCAAAGTAGCCTGATATAGCCTAAACCGAACCCCCGCTGTGGTGTCCTTGTTGCTATTGTTCCCAAAAGTATGACTCAGAAGGATTCAGCTTTGAGGCAGGCAGTTGGGAAATCCTCATCAGATATCCTGCTTGTTTGAGGCTCGCCTCGAGAGGAGACGAGAGTAGCCGATCGCAGCCGGGGGAGGTCTCAAAAGCTCGCCTGAAGTCGGACAGCTCGGAGTCGGCTTCTTCTCGGCTCGGTTTGCATTTATAAAGAATGCACACATGTGTTTAATCGTTAATGTCAGATATGTACTTAGTAAATACATTTGTTCCTGCTCAAGATTAGATTCAACTTCATTGCTGTTGCACATATTACAGGAACTGAGACAACGAAATGCCAGTTTAGCTTCTAACAGGTGCAACAAGCAGTGAAGTGGAAAGTAATGTACACAATCTACAGAATAACATATAGAACTAATTGAATGATGAATAAACAGTGAGGTCTATGAGTACACTAGATATGCACAGCAGCCTGTGAGCAGTATGAACAGTGTGTATTAATACACTAGATATGCACAGCAGCCTGTGAGCAGTATGAACAGTGTGTATTAATATGCTAAGATATATAAGTATGAAAACGGTAAGCAGTGCAAGTATAGTATAAAATATATAGATATTAATTTCATGATGATAAACATTGTGGAACAATGATGAAAGAATGGAAGTGGCGACGTAAACTGATACAAAACAACAACAAACTCTTGCCAGCCAATGGGAGAGCTTCATCAGCAGCACGTGGTAAAACCCACCAATGAGCGCTCAGCTCGAGATACCAGCGAAGCCGTTTCCCATCAAGCATTTCGCTTCCGCAGCTCGTGGAGAGCAACTGCGTCAACTCGCCGCGCCTCGCTCTCAGACATTTAAAATGCAACTTACCTTAAATCATAAACGACTTGTAAAGTGTTGTCCAACAGCCTTATCGTCTACTTGTTTCTGTGTTTCTCCTAATAAGTATTTCAGATATGTCCGTTTCTTTGTGGAGTGCGGATGGCCAGGCTGTGATAAACAGTAGCTTCCTTCTTCTCTGTATGAGACCGTTTGTGAATATTTGGACGGTCCCTATTTGTTTGACTGAGTCATAGCTGTAGTTAATTTAATAACTTTGTTCAAATCGCCTTTTT
This sequence comes from Pseudochaenichthys georgianus, assembly GCF_902827115.2. Taxonomy (NCBI): domain Eukaryota; kingdom Metazoa; phylum Chordata; class Actinopteri; order Perciformes; family Channichthyidae; genus Pseudochaenichthys; species Pseudochaenichthys georgianus. The sequence goes on from NC_047520.1 coordinate 1,771,984, forward strand.
AAACAACGGTAACCAGAGAAAAGAGCACGGAGGATCTATCTCTAACATGTTGTTGTTGTTGTTGTTGTTGTTGTTGTTTTGTCTGCACCTGAGCAGGCGTCTGGTGAGCCTGTAGAGTCTGCTGCTGCTCCCTGCTGGAGGAACTGCTGATAACAGGTGTCATGTGATCCGTAGGAGAGAGGCTCTGAGGACACTTTCATGATCAATCATTATAAAACATCATATATATTATTCTGAAATGGACCAATCTGCACAACGAATACTTTCACTGTCTTTCACTATATTTAGATGAGAATACTTTCACTTGAGGAACATTTTGAATGCAGGACTTTTACTGAAACAGAGTATTCATACAATCTGGTACTTCTACTTTTCCTCAAGTACAAGATCTGAGTACTTCTACTTTTACTCAAGATCTGAGTACTTCTACTTTTACTCAAGTAGGCCTACAAATCTGAGTACTTCTACTTTTACTCAAGTACAACATCCGAGTACTTCTACTTTTACTGAAGTACAAGATCTGAGTACTTCTACTTTTACTCAAGTACAACATCCGAGTACTTCTACTTTTAATCAAGTAACAAGATCTGAGTACTTTCTACTTTTACTCAAGACAAGACCTGAGTACTTCTACTCTACTCAAGTACAATATCTGAGTACCTCTACTTTTACTCAAGTACAAGATCTGAGTACTTCTACTTTTACTGAAGTACAAGATCTGAGTACTTCTACTTTTAACTCAAGTAGGCCTACAAATCTGAGTACTTCTACTTTTACTCAAGTACAACATCCGAGTTACTTCTAACTTTTACTCAAGTACAGATCTGAGTCCTTCTACTTTACTGAAGTAACAAGATCTGAGTACTTCTACTTTTACTCAAGTACAACATACCGAGTACTTCTACTTTAAATCATGTACAGAGAGTCGAGTACTTCTACTTTACTCAAGTACAAGATCTGAGTCCTAACTTTTACTGAAGTACAATATCTGAGTACTGCTACTTTTACTGAAGTACAAGATCTGAGTACTTCTACTTTTACTGAAGTACAAAGATCTGAGTACTTCTACTTTTACTGAAGTACAGATCTGAGTACTTCTACGTTTACTGAAGTACAAGATCTGAGTATCTGCTTTTACTTGAGGAACATTTTGAATGCAGGACTTTTACTTGACAATAAGTAGATTAAAATGAAGTAGGAAGTAAATCCACCTCACTTATTAGTATTCCTATTAGGACTTTTCCCCCACTGTATTCAAGTAACCAATGAGCAGGTTTGCTGAGTTGAAACCTCCCCCCCCCCCCCCTTGCCATTACGCAACCACTGTGTCGTCCCCGCGCGCACACCAACACTTTACACATCATAAACTACATTAAACACACACTCTTGCATTTATATCAAACCTAAGTCTTGCAATATTATTATTTTTAAAGTATTTACACTTTAAAATCCCCACGAGCTTTACTTTCGATTTCAAAGCACCAGTGTATATTTAGTGACAGAATATTTTAATTGCACTTTCACATTTATATATATACAGAGCACTGCTTTCAGTTTCACATTGCGCTAGGATCTTGATTTATTTCATACATTCAACTTGTTTGTTTAACTTGATATGCAGCTGCGCTGTCTCTGAGTAAACCAAAGTATTATATTCAGAAGCAGAATACCTTTATTAGTCCCGCAGGCAGGGGATTGTGTTCCAGGAAGCCAAAATCCTATTTGTGATTAGTTGCGATACCCTTAATAGTATTTTTTCATACATAAGTATTCAAACTTACCAGGGTCAGCTTCTCTCTGTGGTTCAAGATCTTTTTTAGGTTTCTTTCTAACTGGCTCCTCGGTTAGCTCGCTGTAGGGTGAACGTGTAGGATCAGATACGGCGAGGATGTGTTCAGAGTCAAAACAAAAGCATAATTTAAATGCAGCTCTAGTGCAGTGACCAATTAAACAAAAAGACATGGTGTGATCAGATGAAGTCATTAAAATGGCTAAGTCACCTGTCAGCCATTTTAATTGATATTGCACATTATTTGAATTACCTTTTTTTCACATTAAAGCTTAACGGCTCGCCCATGGATCGATGACTCTGAGCGACACTTGGAGCGGCTGACTCGCTCGACAGTGAACTAAAGAAAAAGAGAACATCTTTAACTTGTTATACACATTGCTGAATGTAAATGTTTTTATGAATGTTCAACAAAATGTAGGATTACCGTTTGCGCCCTCCACTAAAGTATATCATCTTGTCTTTGGATCGTCACTGGCCGAGATACTCGGAGCTGTGGACTCATCTTCATCCATCTGTGAACTAATGAGAAGAAATACGCAAAATATTAAATATTATATTAAAATAAATAACTAAAGGCCCTCTACGTCTGCAGGAACATTCTCCCTGAACTAGGAATCTTTTTAGGAACTCGTTATGTTTTGGACAAGGGACTAAATTAATTTCATGGTACAATATTTGACCCTGTGACAGTCAAGGGGGAACACTTTCCAGATGGTAGGTCACTTTGGGGTTGGGTTTGCCGTGCAGAACATTTTTGATTTGGTGAACACTCACAATGCGCACTTTATGAAGTTGTAATAATGTTTTTCAGACGAGAAAGAAAGCTTTAAGATTCCCAATATGTGGGCAATTTATCCAAATAATCCCTTTTAAGAAATGTCTTTAGACTTTCAGAAAGTTGCTTGCAAGGTACTAAAAGACTGTATCTGCGATGGTAGTTGCACGCAGAACATACATAAAACTGCCCTCGCATTGGCAGAACAATTAGCAACATCTTAATAGGTCTGAAGACTGCGACACAAATAATCTTATAGTTAATTTAATAATAAAGTCCCTTAAAGCTGAAACCACGTTTAAGAGTCTACAGCCACGTTACTGTATGATGTTATAAAGTATTGTGATTATACATAAGCAAACATGTGGAGGAGTTGAAGTGATTACAATACATAGGCCTGCTGTGCTATCTGTGGTAGCACATTACCTTTGCTCACTGCTGATTGGCTGATCAGAGATGGACCTCCCCCTTGTTTTTCTCTTCTCTGCCATTTCTGCAACTGAAAAACAAATACAGGAAGCCAAAACATAACTTCAATAACTGTCAGATCTCAGGATAATATCACTTTTCCCTCCTGTTTACGTTAATTATGGCTACTTTACGGTGCGTTGCAACAACAGGCATTGATCATCAAGGACGGTCTGCAACAGTCTGATTTCTACGTGACATTTACGTGACTGCAGTGAATTTAGTTTTAGGTTGGATATTCGACGGACATTCGCGGACCCGCCAGCAGCGTCAGTTTCCCCTGCTGCTGGCTGACGACGGGGAGATCTTCTCCGCGAAACGAGGCTTTCACTTAGGGACCATCAACAAATGAATTTTCAAATACACAAGGACATCTTTTCTTTTAATAAATCGACAGCTCGAGTGAATGTGAAGCAAATCCATTTGTTGAACAAACCTCTTTTTATTGCATTGTAATACTTTAAATAAGTATTATTATTATTTTTGATGGAAAGATTAGCTTAGCGTAACTGTATTCGGATTACTTTCAGAGCCATGTATTCAGTAATCAGTAACTGATTACATTTACAAAGTAACCCTCCCAACCCTGGTCCTATGCAGCCAGTGGAGTTATTTGACCCAGCATTGATTTTGAGTGAATCGGTCACATGACCTGGAAGGTATTGAAGAAATAAGCAAATGTTTCCATCAAAATTATTAATAAAACGTATTTAAAGTATTAAAATGCAATAAAAAGAGGTGTGTTCAATAAATGTATGCTCTAGAGTGAATTTGCTTCACATTCACACGATCGAGAAGCTGTCGATTTATTAAAAAGAACATTTTTCTTGTCTATTTGTAAAAGTCATTTGTTGATGGTCCCTAAGTGAAAGCCTCGTTTCGCGGAGAAGATCTCCCCGGTTAAACTGACGCTGCTGGCGGGTCCGCGAATGTCCGTCGAATATCCAACCTAAAACTAAATCACCGCGGTATTAACGTGGCTTTTCTACAAAACAACTTCAAGTAAATGCATTAAAGCCACATAAGAGCGAGATATTACAATGCAGGTGCTTAGAAATATCGGTTATAATATACTTTTTATTACAGATATGGTTTCAAAAAGTATATTTTAACATGCAAAAGGTCCCAACTATAGTATATTGATTTAACATTTGAATGTAGGAAACCATTGCATCATAATATACCACATGATAATACTCGAAAATAATAATGCAAATTTGACATTGCAACTTGCAAAATTAGCCAATCGTGTTTTTTTAATATACTTTTATTATTTCTTGTAAAACTACATATTTTAATATAATCAATATAACATGTAAGTATTGGCTATAACACTTGTATTATAGGGAAATGCGTTTGAAATAACATTGTTTATGTCTGGACAAAGTTCATCCCGTCTTTGTTTACCTTTTCTTTCTTTGTTTACGGAAACATATGTTTAACCTCGAGATCAAAAGAGGAACTATGTGCAAAATCCTCAAATAATAAAAACATCGAGTTTACTACGAGATACTTTGCAAATAACATAGTTTGTGATCGAAAAGTCTGTTGAAACACGGTTGCCACCCTTATCTCTGTTATCAACCGTTTTTAACGGCTGCGCCATTACAGAAACATGTCGTCTTTACGCGCACACCAAAACCTAAACACGCACAAATGGCACACAGCGATAATGGCAACAAATACCTACAGGTGTCCAAAGTAGCCTGATATAGCCTAAACCGAACCCCCGCTGTGGTGTCCTTGTTGCTATTGTTCCCAAAAGTATGACTCAGAAGGATTCAGCTTTGAGGCAGGCAGTTGGGAAATCCTCATCAGATATCCTGCTTGTTTGAGGCTCGCCTCGAGAGGAGACGAGAGTAGCCGATCGCAGCCGGGGGAGGTCTCAAAAGCTCGCCTGAAGTCGGACAGCTCGGAGTCGGCTTCTTCTCGGCTCGGTTTGCATTTATAAAGAATGCACACATGTGTTTAATCGTTAATGTCAGATATGTACTTAGTAAATACATTTGTTCCTGCTCAAGATTAGATTCAACTTCATTGCTGTTGCACATATTACAGGAACTGAGACAACGAAATGCAGTTTAGCTTCTAACAGGTGCAACAAGCAGTGAAGTGGAAAGTAATGTACACAATCTACAGAATAACATATAGAACTAATTGAATGATGAATAAACAGTGAGGGCTATGAGTACACTAGATATGCACAGCAGCCTGTGAGCAGTATGAACAGTGTGTATTAATACACTAGATATGCACAGCAGCCTGTGAGCAGTATGAACAGTGTGTATTAATATGCTAAGATATATAAAGTATGAAAACGGTAAGCAGTGCAAGTATAGTATAAAATATATAGATATTAATTTCATGATGATAAACATTGTGGAACAATGATGAAAAGAATGGAAGTGGCGACGTAAAACTGATACAAAACAACAACAAACTCTTGCCAGCCAATGGGAGAGCTTCATCAGCAGCACGTGGTAAAACCCACCAATGAGCGCTCAGCTCGAGATACCAGCGAAGCCGTTTCCCATCAAGCATTTCGCTTCCGCAGCTCGTGGAGAGCAACTGCGTCAACTCGCCGCGCCTCGCTCTCAGACATTTAAAATGCAACTTACCTTAAATCATAAACGACTTGTTAAAGTGTTGTCCAAAAGCCTTATCGTCTACTTGTTTCTGTGTTCTCCTAATAAGTATTTCAGATATGTCCGTTTCTTTGTGGAGTGCGGATGGCCAGGCTGTGATAAACAAGTAGCTTCCTTCTTCCTGTATGAGACCGTTTGTGAATATTTGGACGGTCCCTATTTGTTTGACTGAGTCATAGTGCTGTAGTTAATTTAATAACTTTGTTCAATCGCCTTTTTTAAACAACGGTAACCAGAGAAAAGAGCACGGAGGATCTATCTCTAACATGTTGTTGTTGTTGTTGTTGTTGTTTTGTCTGCACCTGAGCAGGCGTCTGGTGAGCCTGTAGAGTCTGCTGCTGCTCCCTGCTGGAGGAACTGCTGATAACAGGTGTCATGTGATCCGTAGGAGAGAGGCTCTGAGGACACTTTCATGATCAATCATTATAAAACATCATATATATTATTCTGAAATGGACCAATCTGCACAACGAATACTTTCACTGTCTTTCACTATATTTAGATGAGAATACTTTCACTTGAGGAACATTTTGAATGCAGGACTTTTACTGAAACAGAGTATTCATACAATCTGGTACTTCTACTTTTACTCAAGTACAAGATCTGAGTACTTCTACTTTTACTCAAGATCTGAGTACTTCTACTTTTACTCAAGTAGGCCTACAAAATCTGAGTACTTCTACTTTTACTCAAGTACAACATCCGAGTACTTCTACTTTTACTGAAGTACAAGATCTGAGTACTTCTACTTTTACTCAAGTACAACATCCGAGTACTTCTACTTTTAATCAAGTACAAGATCTGAGTACTTCTACTTTTACTCAAGAACAAGACCTGAGTACTTCTACTTCTACTCAAGTACAATATCTGAGTACCTCTACTTTTACTCAAGTACAAGATCTGAGTACTTCTACTTTTACTGAAGTACAAGATCTGAGTACTTCTACTTTTACTCAAGTAGGCCTACAAAATCTGAGTACTTCTACTTTTACTCAAGTACAACATCCGAGTACTTCTACTTTTACTCAAGTACAAGATCTGAGTCCTTCTACTTTTACTGAAGTACAAGATCTGAGTACTTCTACTTTTACTCAAGTACAACATCCGAGTACTTCTACTTTTAATCATGTACAAGATCTGAGTACTTCTACTTTTACTCAAGTACAAGATCTGAGTCCTACTTTTACTGAAGTACAATATCTGAGTACTTCTACTTTTACTGAAGTACAAGATCTGAGTACTTCTACTTTTACTGAAGTACAAGATCTGAGTACTTCTACTTTTACTGAAGTACAAGATCTGAGTACTTCTACTTTTACTGAAGTACAAGATCTGAGTACTGCTTTTACTTGAGGAACATTTTGAATGCAGGACTTTTACTTGACAATAAAGTAGATTAAAATGAAGATAAGGAAGTAAATCACCTCACTTATTAGTATTCCTATTAGGACTTTCCCCCACTGTAATTCAAGTAACCAATGAGCAGGTTTGCTGAGTTGAAACCTCCCCCCCCCCCCCCCTTGCCATTACGCAACCACTGTGTCGTCCCCGCGCGCACACCAACACTTTACACATCATAAACTACATTAAACACACACTCTTGCATTTATATCAAACCTAAGTCTTGCAATATTATTATTTTTTAAAGTATTTACACTTTAAAATCCCCACGAGCTTTACTTTCGATTTCAAAGCACCAGTGTATGTACGTTTCCTTACCACTGCGCATGCGCAGATCAGAGGGACTGTCCAAAGCATGGCTCCAGATGCAGTTTAAAAAGAAATGAGTTCCCGATCATTTCTCTGTCTTTTTACCCGCCATGGTTCACTTGATGCCTGGATTTAAAATGCCTCTCCTGGCTCTGGCTGTATTTCTGAGCCTGGTCCCCTAGATGGAGGAGTCTGAAGGTAATTTTAACAGAGGTTTGAATGGGCTGTTGGTTAGTCGCTGATCCCTGCCGGAGGAAATGCTGATAACAAGTGCAATGTGATCACTAGGAGAGAGGCAGGGAGAGTCTGTGTCTTTTGTCAGCGGTGTTGCAAAGTAACTAAGTACTGTACTTAAGCACACTTTTGAGGTACTTGTACTTTACTCGTAAATCAGACTTTAGTTCCACCTGGAGTGAATCCACCAGCTACCCTGCAGTCTACAAAGTACTTCTTGTGTGTGTGTGTGTGTGTGTGTGTGTGTGTGTGTGTGTGTGTGTGTGTGTGTGTGTGTGTGTGTGTGTGGTGTGTGTGTGTGTGTGTGTGTGTGTGTGTGTGTGTGTGTGTCCTAGCATTACTATACTTGTGGGGACCTACATCTGTTTACTAGGGATGTAACAATATACCGAATATCGATTTTTGTGTTTTAAATCTTTTCATTTTTTTTAAACACTTTCTTTTTTTTTAACGTTATTGAACCAGACGGTCCCATTGAGATCATCGATCTCTTTTTCAAGAGAGACCTGTCCAACATGGCAGCAGGTAGGTTACAACATGAACGTAAAACAACAGAACACAAAAGGACAGCGTATGTACAGGGCTACATGTACAGACCTAGAGACATGGACGAGTACCAACAGTATATTTATATCTCTGTCAGTAAGCCTAAGAGACGATGCACAGTTTGACCCACTGCTGTCCCCCATGGCCAAAGCATGTCTCTCCGTCCCACTGAGGTGGCGTTAGACCTTTTCGCTGTCCGTCATTTTGACAGACAGGATTGTAAAATGTCCGTCATAATCCATTGTTACCCGTCGGGTCTGAACAGTTCTCGAGAGAGCACGCTCATGAACTGAAACTATATAATTTCCTTTTGGAGGGCAGCATAACACGGCATAGCACCAGAGCCTCGCTGCGGGGACACGTTGGCGCTGTTCCGAGTTGGTTCTAATCCGTCAAAATGACTGCTTTCAGATTTTTCCGTCATTGATAAATTAAATATTCGGTTAACTCGACCACTGCTGTCCCGGCAACATCGGCACCGAGCGAGAGAGTTCTTTCCAGAGCAGGGGATTTTGTAAACGCCCAAACATCCCAGCTTCTAAATACCTGGAAATGTGGACATTCTCATATTCCTGAAAACCTGTGTGATGATGCTGAGTGAGTGACTTTGAGTTTGAGTTACTTGAAAAACTAAAGTGAAACTTGATTTATTTTATCGCAGGGTCTGATTATTAAATGTTTATTTGTGAGATGCAGTGGCACAAAGAAAATGCCTGCTTTGCTTGGTAGTACTGTAGGTACAAAAACACTGGTTTTCTTGTTCCAGTCTGTTACTGTCACTTTGTTTTAGCTTGGTTAGCTGTGTTGCTCATTCCACGAATGCACGATCCTTACAAGTTGTACCTCGTTGTAAAGGTGACTAATCAGGCTTTCCAATGATATAAAATACTATAGCAATTGGTATTATTAAAGAGGAGGTATAATCGACCGAAATAACGTTTCCGATTTTTTTTTTAGGAGTTGATATAACATCTATTAAGAGCTTCAAGGTTCTTTATTTAGTCGTACGAACATAGCTACAGTGTAGTTGGGCCGATGAAAATCTTGTGTCACAGGCTTCTCCAACAGAGCAACACAAAACACAGATGAACAGACAAATATAGTGCAAGTAAATGGTAAATACCACAAGAAAAATTGTTTTAAAAAAGTGAAATAAGAGTCTATATGCAAGTTATTGGAATGATATATTAGAGAATAGATAAATAATGACTAAGTAGCAGATGGATGTTTTGCAGTTCAGGTGTTAAACCAACACATCCTCACTCCCAGGTCGGCCTATGTTGACGTTATGTCAAGTCCCCTGTGTCGGCTTTTTCCTACACAAGAGGGGGGACCCGAGCGTACATTTTCAACTTTCCGGGATGTCCAGAGGTCCATAGATCACTTAATCGCACAATGGCATGTCCATTAATACAGATTTCAGTATACTGAGCCCCTACTCTCCCCATAACTGACGGCAACAAAAGTTGAAGTCAAAACAATAAGTGTGGCTTGATATTGAGTAAGAAAAAGGTTGATAAACGCTGTGAGAATGGATCTGCGGAGAGCATTCGCTCGCGATCTCAAGTCGTCTACAACATAGGTTTAGGGATCTATATAGAGGACTATGGACATCCCGGAAAGTTAAAATTGTACGCTAAGGGCCCCCCCCTTGCGTTGGAAAAAGCCGACACAGGGGACTTGACATAACGTCAACATAGGCCGACCTGGGAGTGAGGATGTGTTGGTTTAACAGTCTTATGGCCAGTGGGATGAAGCTGTCCCTGAGTCTGATGGTTCTTCAACGCAACGGGATCGTCTACTCTTGGACTCATTTTGTTTTCTTTGTACTGTTTCTGATTTGATGTAAAGCGTCTTTGGGCATTAGGAAAAGCGCTATCAAAGTCCAATGTATTATTATTATTATCTGTAATACCCCACAGATTGATCACTAAAAACTAGCTAACTGACGGCGATCTACCAGCACTCGAAAGACGTTCGTCTCTATCCCACTAACGGGATCAATTACTTGAATTACAGTTTTCTGACGTTAGCCACGTTAGCTCAGTTACCCTCCTACACTGTACACATCAGCTGTAAGGTGGGGAAAGTGCCCCCCCCCATGTATGAATGAATGTGAATGCTTACTTGCTTTAACTTAAATGAAGGTTAACCGTACATATCTGCGGAATGTTTACTCGTTTAGCTAGAAGCAACTGAGGGTATGTTTAGTGGTTAAATACATATTTTCATTTACACAAGATATGTATTTGTAATGTCGTGTTTATGTGACAAACAATGACTCAAAATGTCCATCATGCACTTGTTACGGCATGATGGACATTTTGAGTCAGAGTTTGTAATCTGTAATTCAAGTAACCAATGACGTCGCTCAGGAACTAAGCAGAGGACCAAATATCTCCAGTGTCTTATTTTGTAAAATGATGTGAAAAGTATGTAATGTAATAAAAATGTGTTTTATGTTCTCCTACCTTGTGAGTGCCTTCTTCAAAAAGTGTTAAAAGTATAAATTGATATAATCTTTAGTCCTGTGGTGTTTAGATATGGCGTGTTCATTTATTATGATTAGAGCAAACCGTAAAGGACCGTTCAGCGCGGAGACCCTCTGATGAGAACACGTTCTCCCCTCGGACACAAAACATCAAGTACTCAGATCTTGTACTTGAGTAAAAGTAGAAGTACTCGGATCTTGTACTACGTAGGCCAGTGGTTCCCAAACGGTGTGCCGTGAGGCAAGTCCGGGTGTGCCGTGGGATTTTGTGACAACCATACGTTATTATTGCAATATACAACTACACAAACATAATTATTTTTTAATTTACTATATCAGTACTTTGTAGGTTTATATGTACGTAATCTGCGCGACTTGCGCGTCCACATCTCCACCTGCAGTGCTCCATAAACATGGCTGAGTCAGCGATAACTCTCGAGGGGTGGAGGTATGCCCATTATTTTGAGTTCGTCCGAAGAATAGACAGGAATGTGACGGTGAGGTGCAAACTGTGTCCAGGCCAGAAGCTGTTATCCACTGCTGTGAACACCACGTCAGACCTCAACAAGCACCTGCAAAGAACACATGCTAAGGTGGAGCTACCGCACACGCTATGTGTTTGTTTATATCACAGTCTGTTCTTCTTCTCTGTCTTCCGGTTGTTGCCTGTTTTGAATGACGAATACACACTACCGCCGCCTGCTGGTAAGGAGAGTTATTGCCACTCACGCATGCGCAGTTCGTACGTGCTCGGCTGAAGTCTTTGCGGTGTCTGGCTCCAGTGCAACACATGGCCAACACGCAGGAGAACACGCCGACGCAACAGCGTGAGCAGAGATAGACTGCGCAAAATATACAGATAGCAGGAGACAGAGGACAGCCACGGTCAGATAGCAGGAGACAGAGGACAGCCACGGTCAGATAGCAGGAGACAGAGGACAGCCACGGTCAGATAGCAGGAGACAGAGGACAGCCACGGTCAGATAGCAGGAGACAGAGGACAGCCACGGTCAGATAGCAGGAGACAGAGGACAGCCATGGTCAGATAGCAGGAGACAGAGGACAGCCACGGTCAGATAGCAGGAGACAGAGGACAGCCACGGTCAGATAGCAGGAGACAGAGGACAGCCACGGTCAGATAGGAAAACATTCAGGATGGAAACTGAACTAAAGAGAACATTTGAAACGTTAGCAGTCTGCGTGATCTGCCTGCAGGGAGGGGCGGGCCGGCCCTGCGAGTAAAGTAACGAGTTACTTTATGTAGAGAGTAACGAAGTAGTGTCATACTTAAGTAATATGTAATATATTACTTTTTTTTAGTAACGACTCTGCTGAAATGTTACATTTATAATGTGTAGTTCAGGACCATGGACAATGCAGCTTCCTTGCATTGACAGTTATCTGTGCTGAATTTCCTTTGTCTCATTTTTAATGTTGTGACCTGTCTGGTTTAAATGAGTGTGTTGCTGCTTTGATGAAGCCTAATTTGATAACGTTTCAAATTCATTTCTGAAATATTTCGTTACTAAATATTTCATGAGTAATATAGTTGTCTTTGTTACATTTTATCTGGCATTTGTAAATAATTATGCACATTTACAGATATTTTACATGATATGAGTGATAACACGTATTATCAGGGCTATTTTGCACAATAGGTGTGCCTTGAGATTTTGACTTGTCCTTTGGTGTGCCTTGGGCACAAAAAGTTTGGGAACCACGTAGGCTACTCAGATCTGCACAACCAATTGTTGCCTCAGAGTTTGTGGCCCATCCTAGTCTGTGGCCAAGCCCAGCTCGCATAAGAACAAGCCCCGCCCCCACGTCACCTCCCTTTCCTATTATACATCCATTGTTTGCTGCGTAGTCCTGCCAGCATTAACCAAATAACATGTGGTCTTGACAACTGCTCAGCTGGACAATATTTTAACTTATCATTTTGATTCCCTGATCATATGTCTGTGCTTTTTACTCCTCATGGATCTCTCCGTGCTTGCCTTCGCATTTCCACTCCTGACTTCTTTTCGTGTTAGAAAGGTCTTGGCAGAGCAGCACAATGAAGGTAAACTAATGTTTTTTGCTATTTATTTTTTACTTTAAACAACACTATTCGAGTTTTTGAACAGACAAGTCACATGGGGCACACAAAAGTGTGTTTGAACTTGTTTAGATTTCAATATGTCTATCCAACGAGGGGTGAGGCACTACTTTTAACTACCTGACACGGGGAACCTTATCAAAAGCGCTTTGCATCAATCTGATGCTTTGAGAGCAAACTGAAGAGATCTATGGAGACATCTCTCAACACCCAGATGAAACAGAACTGGAAGCAGATTTTCTTTTTCATAATGGATATTTTACAAATCACTCTTTTAAACTGTTTTCTTGTTTTGCTGTCATAGGATTGCATACCTCTTTTTCATTCATTCTCTTATTGTTGTATATTGATCATAAAGGTGTGCCTTGGACATATTTGTTTACATAAATCGTGAACAAACCGTTTGAGATAACTTAGACCAGACCAGCACATTTATAAAAAACATAACGTTCACAGGTTAGAGTTAGAGCAACTCACAGCAGCAGTATGCCTACACTATTGTCATTAGTGAGTCGAGGAGGGGACATTTAAGAATTGAGAAGCCTCTACAGTTACGCATGTTGTGAGTGTCTGTGACTTCCTGATTTGCATGTCTTCCTGATTTACACTGCGCACGCGCGAGTTGACAGCTATGGACGGCAATTTGACATTTGACATTTGACACCGCGGCGTTTTGCAAAGATGAAAAAAAAAACGACCACATTAATCTGAACGAGAGAGGTGGGTTATTGTTTTTACAACTTATTTTCCCGATTATTTGAGAAGGAATCATTTTAGTGGGTTAAGTGCATTCTCAGAGTAAGTGAGAAGGATTTAACTTCAGATTGACAGCCTTCACACGGAGAAATAAGAAACTGTAAATGTATGCAACCATGTAGGCCTATGGCAGGGGTGTCAAACTCAATTTCATCGCGGGCCACATCAGCATTATGGTTGCACTCAAAGGGCCGGTTGTAACTATATAAATATATAATATATATATAAAATAATGTATTATATTACATTATTGCCTCTGAATTGGATTATTATCAGATACGGTAATAACTAACTAGATTTGAAAGCAGAAGTCCAGGGCAAATAATTGCAAGTCTCTTCAGTGTGCATGTCACAAAACGAGATGCATTGTGGGACATGTAGTTTATGGGCAACCTGCTTCTGTGAAGTGGCATGTAACCGTATAATAAACGTATTATATTCTTTGAAAGCTCTTGCGGGGCCGCATGAAATGAAGTCGCGGGCCGGATTTGGCCCCCGGGCCTTGAGTTTGACCCCCCTGGCCTATGGCATTCATAATGAATGTCTAATTCTTCGCATGGTTTTCATTTATTCAATATTAGAAATGTTTTAGGCTGGCCAAACTTTTTCTGTTGAGATTCCTAAAAGAGGGAAATGACACAAAATAATTTCATAAAAGCAAAATACTGAACTTATAACAGAGTTTTGTTTTTCAATCAACTTTTTTAATGGAAAATATTTTATGTAATTTCCCTCTTTCAGGAATCTCAACATAAAAGGTTTGGCCAGACTAATACTTTTGTTTTCATACATTTACAGTTTATTATGTATCCAGTATGAGCTATCAAACAGAAGCTAAATCCATTTCTCACCTACTCTGAGAATGTGCTTAACCCACCGAAAGGATTTCTTGTCAAATAATCAGGAAATCACCTCGTAATTAACTCGTCTCTCTCGTTCAGATTAATGCGGTCGTGGGTTTTTTTCTTCTTTGTGAAACGTTGCCGTGTCAAATGTCCTACTTGGTTTGCCGTACGTCGCTGTCCAATAATGGCTTGCACAGTGCAAATCAGGTAGTCACACCTGTATTTCCACAGGTCGGCCTCAGTTGGTTGGTTCCTCTGAGCCAATCAGGGCTCCTCTGGGTGGTGATGTCATCCTGCCGTGTGTTGTGCAGCCTGAGATCAACATGGAGGATTTGAAGGTGAGGTGGTGGAGGCCCGACATCCCTGTGGACCCAAACAGGTACTGTGGGGCTAGATTACCGTTCAATTACGCTTCGTCATGACGTGTAAACATAATAAAAGTCCGTACTAAAGTTAAAGTTTCAGGATATTTAATAAACCAACAACAGAAGCATCCAGTCAGATCTCAGAGCTCCCCCCATGTTCATCCTACAGGTACGTTCACCTGCACCGTGAACACCAGCACCATGAGGCCCAGACGATGCCGTCGTACGCTGGGAGGACGGAGATGTTCGCAGACGGCCTGAAACTCGGGAACGTTTCCCTCCGGATCAGAAACCTGCAGCCCTCTGATGACGGGAGTTACAGATGTATCATCCCACACCTGGGGATTGCTACCACCATAACGCTGGAACTCTTTGGTACGTTTGTCTTTTTACAAATATAAAATCTATTGCGTCATCATTCGTGTTTTTGGTCGACTAAAAGATGCAAACTCGTCCACATTCTTCAAGCCCTTGCACACACCGTGTAGCAAATGTGTTATCCAGCATGGTTTGTGCACATGTTTAATGATAATTCATTATAATGAACAACTGTTGCTTTTTCAGAACCAACGACCACGCAGTTTCCAGGAAATCTCCAAACTCCAGATCCAAAAAACGAGACTGATGTCAAAGGTAAGAAGGAGAGAACAAAGTGAAGAGTTTTAAGACGGTCTGTTGTGTGGCAGTTACTGAAGACGTTGCCTCTTTGGGTTTTAGTTGGTCAGCACCATTGGAGCTTGTGGGTCGTGGTTCTGTCTATCTGCATCTTAGTGGGCGTGGCTGCTGGAGCTGGTGGATGTTTCCTGAGACACAAGTGTCAGAGACGACATGTAAGTCAGAAGGAAACGTGTGTTGCTGCTTCTTGAGTGTATTCTGACTGAACGTCTCTAGAGGGAGACAGTTTAATAATTATTATTATTTACATTTATCTTTTCCCTCCAGCCGCCGGACTGCAGCGTCCCAGAAACCAAACCATCTCCTTCCTCCCCTGCTCCATATGTGGAGATAAGAGTGGGACTCAGACCTGCAGCACGTCTGGACACAAGTGGACCGACCGGGGAACAACATCCTGAAACACAAAGCATTACTGAAAGGACCTGTGTCGACTTTATCTTTTCTCCTTGTTCCAGATGAGGACCGAGCGCATTGGGCCAATAACACGTCTTTACCTGGCTCCAAAATGGTGGGTTGAGCTCCTCGTCAATATCAGGACGGCAGAAAGTATTCTGTCTCGTAGCATTTAGTTTGGAGTTTGTATCTTCATACCAAGTTTTGAGCACAAAACAACTAGCACAAACAGATAGTGAAAACAAAGCGGCAATGCTATAGGAGCCTAACGGTGTACTCTTGGAAACATTTTGTTTTATTTGTTCTGTTTCTGATTTTATGTAAAGCGTTTAGTTTGGGCATTAGGAAAAGCGCTATCAAAGTCCAATGTATTATTATTATTATTATTATTGTACTTTTTCTTATCACAGTAAATATAGCGTGTGTGTGCATTAAGGGCTTTAATACCCCACAGATTGATCACTAAAAACGAACTCACAGTGATCTACAGCAGTGTTTCTCAAACTTGTTCATACCAAGGACCACTTAACTAATACAAAAACACTCGCGGACCACCTAACTCCACAAATATCCAAAAACACATCATTTTTTACAAATCGCCTGAAAATGGTACAAACAAGTGGCAACATGTGTGATGAAGGTGCTGCGCTGGGCTATATCATGCAATCGAAAGTGAAACTTAAGCTCGTTCCATTGCGGAGATATTCCCGCGAGAGTGCGGAAAACTTAAATAAATGTATTTATTTCAAATGTGAAATTTTACTAATATACTCACGGACCACTAGGGGGCGCTCACGGGACACCAGTGGTCCGCGGACCACACTTTGAGAAGCACTGATCTACAGGGTTCTTACACCTTTTCCAAAGTCACATTCGCAGTTCGCAGTTCGGCGAAAAGCGAGGCAAAGTGACGTCATCCCATTCAAAGTCAACGGGCAGAGAAGCGGTGGAAGTTTCTTCTGAAGCTGCCGTGTGGACGTAGCGTAGCTCTACGGCTTACCTTTCATGTGGCTCGTCAGCGCAAACTCTCCCATCGAGAACAACTGCATTTCTTTTTGGCAACCTTTGCATGGTTTTAGGGTTTTAGCCATGGCTTGTGTTTTTCTTCGGATAGTCAACTCTCGTTAAAACAGCAACCTCCTGGCGTACTGTCATCTCTATCCCTCATCAGAATGCCCAGGTCAGAAGAAAAAAAACACGTGCAGGTCGCGCGCATTACAAGTTGTATGTAGAAGCGAAGCAATTATTTTCTTTCAATCTAAAAAGCGAACTATTCAGTCAGACAGCAATTTATTGTAAAAGTAAAGCATTTACATTTTCAAGCACTTTATCTCAATTTCAAGCACCATTCCCAACCTTGAAAACACCACTTCAAATGTCAAGGACTTCAAGCACCCGTACGAACCCTGGATCTACGAGCACTAATGAAGTTAGTCCGGATATCACTCATGTTAAACGGGATCAAACTAGCCGTTACTTGAATTACTGGACAGTTGTCTGACGTTAGCTCTATGTAGCCACGTTAGCTCAGTTACTCTCCGACACTGTAAATGTCAGCAATAAGGTGCGGACTGTGCCCCCCCCCCCCCTTCCCCCCAACGCTGTCAGTGTCTTATTTTGTAAAATGATGTAAAAAGTATGTAATGTAATAAAAATGTTTTTTATGTTCTCCTACCTTGTGAGTGCCTTCTTCAAAAAGTGTAAATGAATATAATCTTTAGTCCTGTGGTGTTTAGATACGGCGTGTTTATTTATTACGATTAGAGCAAACCGTAAAGGACCGTTCAGCGCGGAGAACCTCGTGATGAGAACACGTTCTCCCCTCGGATACAAAACATCTGCAGACACCAAGACACCAAAATACACATCTCCAACATTTTAAAAACGTGACGTCACAGAGCGTGAGTTCGCGGGAGAGGATTGGGGCAACGAGAGGGAAAAATAAGGATGTTACCAGAAGTAAAACAATAAAATGAGAGAGTTCTGACTCAGAATTCTGAGCAAAAAGTGAGGATTCTGAGAATTGAAGTTCCCTTACCAAACTGCGCGACTGCGCGTGCGCACAGTTTGAAAAGAGGGGAGGGTTTCCTGTGTGGTCGTTTCAAAGCACGGCTCAACACACCATGCGCCACACGCAGCTGAATGAGTTGGTTTCAATTACATTCAAAACCTTTATTTATCCAGGTGAAATCCCACTGAGATCAATGATCTCTTGTTCAGGGAGAGCTGCAGCAGTAGGTTCCACAAGAAGACAACAAAACATGAACAACAGAACAACAAGAGGACATCACACAGCAACATGTACAGGGATTACAATGTACATATCTAACCACATGTCCAGGTACCAACAGCATCTGATTGAGCAGCAGCTTTAAAAACGTGGTGGAACTAGCTTGGTAATTTTCCATTCTTTTCGCAGACTGTTCCAAGTCAGTGGAGCTGCACATCTAAAAGCTTTCGTCCCTAAGACAGTCCTAGCACTTGCACATTTAATAAAACCAGTTAAAATCTCCAAGCAGCACTATTTCCTTGTAGTCTAGCTGCGATAAAAGATTTGCTAGCGAAGACAAGGAGTCCTTGACAGCTGAGGGGGGTCTGTAACAGCCCACCACCATGACCTGTTGACCCTTTGCCACTTCTATATTTAAGGCTAAAAATTCAAATTGCTTACTGATCGATTTGGAAACTAATGTGGTTACACTGAACTTATTCTTAAGATAAATGGCAACGCCAGCACCTTCATTAGGCCGGTCTGTACGATACACATTAAAACCATTTAAGGCAATGTCAGAGGCCAAAATAGATTTCTTTAGCCATGTTTCTGATAAAACAATGACGTCAGCGTCAGTCGAGCTCGCCCAAATGCGGACAAAATCTAGTTGACCTAACAGACTGCGCACATTCAAGTGGATGAAACCCAACCCAGACCTAGCTTTAAAATCAGCAGGAGTAGCGATCTGACTACTACTACTGGGCGGACCAGGGTTAGGTTGTACATTTCCTGACAGTAATAGCAACAAAAAAAACAGGCATCTTTTCCTCTTAATCGACACGCATACATTGTCATCTAATTTAGAAACACCGGAAAAGTCTGCGAGAGTGTGATTAGAGCTTAAGAAGCAGTCCTGAAGAACCATCATCGCAGGCAAACAAAAAAGACAAACATATTTTGTCGAGCAGATTGTCTGTGACAAGGCAACCGGTAATTGTTTGTGTAACACATCCAAACCTTTGCAGGGGATGCCCACTGCGGGTGGCAGAACAGACCTGAGTCCAGTAGACTCCTCAGAATGACTAGAGATCTTCTCATAGTCCAGAACAGTTAACAGGCACAGCAGAATCCCGATATGGGCCATTTTCCCAGACCAGCACAGAATCCGCGATGAAC
This sequence comes from Pseudochaenichthys georgianus, assembly GCF_902827115.2. Lineage (NCBI taxonomy): Eukaryota > Metazoa > Chordata > Actinopteri > Perciformes > Channichthyidae > Pseudochaenichthys > Pseudochaenichthys georgianus. Next base: position 1,791,165 of record NC_047520.1, read on the forward strand.
CTGGAGCACAGCAGCAAAAGACAGGCGAAAGCAGCAGCGTGGAAGCGCTCCGGTCCCTCCGTGGTATCCCCGGGGTGAAAGCAGGCCTCTGCAACAGCAGAACCAGGACAGGTGGAAAGCAGGCCCCAGCCATGGTAAAATCCTCCTCCGCACAACAGCACACGCCCGGTGGAAGCAGGCCAAGCCCGAAGCGTGGATCCACTCCGTCTCTCCGCGACGACTCCGGGGTAAAAACCTCTCCAGTGCAGCCGTACTCTACAGGTGGGAGCAGGCCTCCGTAGATCGCAGATCGCAGGCAGCAAACAGGTGGAGCCGCTCCGTCTCTTCGCGACGACTCCGGAGGAAAAACACCTCAGTACAGCCGCACTCGACAGGTGGGAGTTGTTTCACTCTTAGACCAGCAGGGGTACCAAATCTATGCAGACTGCTGCAATAAGTACATTAATTAACTGTCTCATCGATGTTTGTCTGAATGAATATGATACTATTAACAATCATATTATTCCTATCAGCTGTCCATCACTGTTATGATTCACATATTCAGTGTTATTATTAAATAAACTATATATTTTTGGAGGAGTTAATAATGAATGTTCCTCAAGATGCTTGCTCACCCTCCTTCAAATTTGAAAAGACAAGTAATTACTATCATAAATCAAAATAATCAAAGGACCAGTTCAGCGCCCCACGACTTCACTGCAAACAGTTACAACCTTGACTTGACATCAGAAAGAACAAACATTAAAGAAGTGACTAACTGCATCAGTTAGGGTTAAAAAACGTGGATTCAGCTAAAACATATACATCGCTGCAGTTATGATCCAGTGGAAAGCCCTTACCTGCTGGCCTAGTTCAATCAAAGTGGTTACTTTCTGTTGGCTGGGCAGTGCAGTTTTACACACCGTCTTATTTGACAAAGAAGAAAAATATATTTACACACGTAAGGTCATCATCTTATCAGTTTTTTGTGCTCATCGAGTCGTCCGTGAGCAGAGCATCAAGTTGCCTATAACAGCTGAATGTGGCGATTACCATCTTGTTCAGCAAAGCGCCTCACAAACTGATTAAGATTTAAAGCTATGGTGCATTTTGATTCAATGCTGAGTGCAGCCACACTGACGGGCTCTTCTCTGTCATGGTAGACCGCAAACAGTGGCGGCGCCAGAGTATTTGTGTTGGGTAATCTCTGGTAGGGCTAACCCATACAGTGGTGGGCTCAAGTCAGTATTTGCAATGTAATTACATACACGCTCCCCTTGACAGTGAAACGCGTGAGGTTTAGATTATTTCCCTGGCTCAATCCAAATGGAACTGTATGAAATAAAAAGGCCCATTTGTCTTGTAGTAAATAAAAAGGGCGACCTGGAGCCAATCCTGCAATTTACCCACAGGTGAAAGAGATGACCTGCTGAAAGCCCAATGTCATTTTAGTTTTTTGTTACTTTGTTCTGAAAGCTGAACCTGCTGCTCCTCACAGAGAGAAGAGGGAAGAGGCTGTGTGAATGACTTTGGATAAGGGTGGATAGCCCCCATTGTTCTGTGTGTCAAAATGAAAGACAGCCCACACACCTATCAACCATCACACCGTGGGGTCTTATTTCATTACGTGTTGATTTCTATCAACACGTAATGTTGTATCGATGTATATAGAGATGTACTACAGCAAGAGTAGTCTCCGTCGGGACTTCCTGCAACAACACCACGCCGTTATCAAAGATGTTCTATTGAGAAGACGATCACTACGTGACAAAAGTTTTCAAAACCGTGGCTACTGAAATCAGTCTGACTAACTGCTGTCTGTGCAATTTACTCCGCGAGTTGGCAGACTTTATTTTGCTTACTTTAACATCATGTCTCATGGTGGGGCTAAGCCATTTCTTGGTATGGGTGTAGCCTACGCAGCCATACCCTGACCGCAAATACCTCATTCCTTCCGTCTACTTGGATCCGATATGCTTTTCGTTTTGCGCTGTTCCACCGTTCAAATGAAATCGCCGCCAATCATATGTCCACGCCTAGCCCCCAGGAAGTGCGCCGGAGTCTGATGAGAATATTCGTTGTGGCCAAACAGCGGTACTACACTTCCTTTAGGTTGCTGGGCCCGGAAACACTTTTTCCCATTGACTTACATTGGGAAAGAGTGGTCTGTAACTCGTTGGATAAAAAAATGTCAACTAAATAAACAACCCAGTATGAACGTTTGCATAGCCCTTATTAAAAACATTCGTTCCTCAAGTTGTAAAAATGTGCTAATAACGTTATTCTGAGAGTTATTTTCCTCGGCATTATGAACGCGCATCTAACCCACGGGACCGCGCCGCCCGGCACGTTCATGTGACGTGTTCAGCAGCACTACATGAGTTTCTCTTTACCCATGGATGCACAATAAGAACGGACCCATATCGCCTTACTGCCAGCCCACGGAGCTGCAATAATGGATATATGGCACATGTTTGCTGTAATGTAATGTAAAATATTATACTACATGGGCTGTATGATTAAATCTTGTACCGTAAATGTTGTATTAGGGAGACTGTGGCTGTGAGGGAGTGCGGTCGTCTTTCAACCAGAAGGTTGTGGGTTCGATCCCAGCCCATGCAGTCAACATGTCGATGTATCCTTGGGCAAGATACTTAACCCTGAGTTGCTCCCGATGGCATGGCCAACGGTGTATGCATGTTAGGTCCTAGAGCAGTGCTTCTCAAAGTGTGGTCCGCGGACCATTGGTGGTCCGTGAGTATATAGGTACAATTTAACATTTTAAATTAATTAATTTAAGTTTTCCGCACTCTCGCGGGAATATCTCCGCAATGGAGCGAGCTTAAGTTTCACTTTCGATTGCATGATATAGCCCAGATAAATACCTTCATCACACATGTGGCCACTTGTTTGTACCATTTTCAGGCGATTTGTAAAAAACGATGTGTTTTTGGATATTTGTGGAGTTAGGTGGTCCGCGAGTGTTTTTTTATTAGTGGTCCTTGGTATGAAAAAGTTTGAGAAACACTGTCCTAGAGTAACACCGCTCTGTGTGAATGGGTGAACGACATATAGCATGTAAAGCGCTTTGAGGGGTCTTAAAGACTGGATAAAGCGCTATATAAGTACAGTCCATTTACCATTTATTAAATAAAGTTAATATTACCGACGTTAGATTAACGTCCCTGTAGGTTATTATTGCACTAAGAAGCTTATTGCACTGTGTATATATATGTATATATTAGGGCTGTCAGTCGATTAAAATATTTAATCGCAAATTAATCGCACATTTTTTATCTGTTCTAAATGTACCTTAGAGGAATATTTTTCAAGTTTTTAATACTCTTATCAACATATGAGTGGACAAACATGCTTTATGCTAATGTTTATTATCATTTGAACAATGACAAATATTCTCATGAATATTAAACACAACAACCTGGAACCTCTCTCATTCAATAATACAATACAAATGGTGTGTGTGTGTGTGTGTGTGTGTGTGTGTGTGTGTGTGTGTGTGTGTGTGTGTGTGTGTGTGTGTGTGTGTGTGTGTGTGTGTGCGCGCGCGTGTGCGCGTGCGTGTGTGATGGATCGTTGGAGCTATGTGCAACTCAAGGCATATGCTCGAACGGGAGCTGCCTGGACGCTGCAATCATGTTGCACACTATCCATGCTGAGTGTGCTGACTTCTCCTCCAATGTCCCGCTGTCTGCTTCCTGCATCAAGTCAAGTGCTCGGCGCAGTGGTGGTGAAATGTCGCTCCTCTGTTTTCATTTAAACAGCTCCTTATATCCGTTAGTCTCTGTGTGTCATTCAAGCTCGGGAGGGTGTGTATGTGTGTAGCCAGGGCCGGCCCTGACCAATTTGCTGCCCTAGGCAAGATTTTAGCTGGCGCTGTATTCTTGTTTATTAATAACAACTTTTTTGTACTGTCATATATTATTTTATACCTGTTTTTCACCTGTTCACTTATTTTTATAATTATAATGATCATATAGAGGTGTGCCTTTACCTCACTGAGCTGAGGTTATCAGAGCCGCTCAGTCTTTCAGGAGAGAGCTCTCTAAAGCTCTCCCCCTCGCGGCCGCTTACACAGTAAATTCCAATGTTAATAAAAGCACACAGAAGCTGTGTACGTTTTTTGGGAGTTTGATTTATTTTAAATGAACACAAATATAAAATTAAAACCTATAATTGCACACTAAAACCATTATTTAAAAAAAAAAATAACAATTTCACATAAACCTCTGGTTTTTACTGGGACTGGGGCAGTTCAACTTGATTTTGGGGGGGGGGATGTGCCATAGTTTATGGGAGCTGTACGCAATATAGGCGTAGTTCTGTTAGTATAAGATAATAAGATGTACTTTGTTGATCCAAAATCGGGATATTGTGTTGTTATGAAATTTAAAAAACATTTTTTATTTTTATTTCTAACTTTTTTTTCTTTTCTCCCCAATTTGTGGCGCCCCCTATGGGTTGATGCGCCCTTAGCATTCGCCTATACTGCCTATGCCGAGGGCCGGCCCTGTGTGTCGCGAGCGAGCGAGAGAGAAACCGGTTACGTGTATTGTTGTTGTTAGCATCTGGTGCTAGCTAGCTGCGCTATCATGAGCTGTCAACAAAGTGGAGGAGAGTCCTCTCCTGTCAGACTGAGAGACTGATAGCTACAGGTGAGGTAAAGTGTTTAGATCAGGGGTTCTCAAAGTTTTGATGAGTGAGGGCCAATTTAGGTTCCCAATATTGGATTGAGGGCCGCCGAAGAAAAGACGGAACACAAAATAATTCCAAAACAAATCCTTTCTTTATTGTACTAACCAATTATACATACAGTATACCCTTGACTATACATTAAGATTAATCAAACATTAATTTGTCTCAAAAGTGCCTCACACACACACACACACACACACACACACACACACACACACACACACACACACACACACACACACACACACACACACACACACACACACACACACACACACACACACACACACACACACACACACACACACACACACACACACAGAGAGTATTGTGCTGGAGTGAGTGATATGCTGTGGATTTCCTGTGTTATCAGCAGGGCCCTGAATCAGAACCAATTCCGGCTACTCAAGCACCACAGGATAGCTTGCAGAGCAAGACAAATACAGAGAGACAGAGAGGGGGGAGGGAGAGAAAGAGACTTTTAAAATAGAAGCTTACCAAAGACCATAATAACACAGTATTCATCATCATCATTGTTATAATTATTGTTGTTGTATTTGTAACACAAATCGGCTATTATTGCCTTCATCAACATACCTTTTCCTACTTTGAATGGGATGTATGGTGCTGTCTTCTGTTGGCTAGTATTCCTCTGATGTCTGGTTCCATCTGTTGCTATACGAAGGACAGCATGTAGATGGGCATCCGGCAGCCTGGATCTCCGCTTGGATTTGTTGATGGCCATGGTGGAGAAGGTTTTCTCACAAATGTATGTGCTTCCGAACAGAGAGGCCATTCTGATGGCATGTTGGAAGTGCAGGGTACGCAGATGGGGAAAGTCCTTTGTAGAAGTCGATGAGATTCTTGTCTCGATATGCTGCTCTGGCCTCAGAGCTCTCCTGCAGGTCGATGAGCTCCAACTGCATTTCTGCAGGCTCTTCTTCGGGTGCACATGTGAAGGGATCTTGGAATAGGTTGAATGACTTCTCGTGGTCACTGAAGTCCGAGAAGCGGTGGTGGAATTCCTCTTGGAGTTTTTCCATGAGGTTGTGGTTCTTGTCTGAACACAGGTGATGTAAAACGTCACATTCACCTGCGAGCACCTTGCAGGCGGGGACATGGGTTAGATCCCCCTCTCTGAGCGGTCCCTGCAGTAGTTGAAGTTTTCGCTGGAAATCTTTGACGCTGTCAAACAATGTGGAAATGAGCTTCCCCTGGCCCTGCAGCTTCACATTGAGATCGCTGAGAAAGGTGTTCAGGTCAACAAGGAACGCTAGGTCACAAAGCCATTCAGTGTCACTTAGCTGTGGCAGATCTTGTCCTTTTGATTGCATGAACTCAGCGATTTCTTTCCTCAAATTAAAAAAACGCTTCAGTGTGGCACCTCTGCTCAGCCACCTGACAGCAGTGAAGAATATGACGTCACCAAATTCAGCCTCTGATTGCACCAAAACACTTTTGAATTGACGGTGATTCAGACCTCTGGACTTTATGAAATTCACTGTCTTGACAACAATGTCCATGACATGTTTCATTTCAAGCGTATGAGCAGCAAGGGCTTCTTGGTGAATTATGCAGTGATATGTGATTAGGTTCTCACCTCCGTTTGTCGCTGAGCAAAGAGACAGCACCCGCCTTTCTCCCGACCATGGCTGGCGCTCCATCTGTTGTGACACCGACCATGGATGTCAGCTCCACATTGTATGCATCGAGACTACGACACACAGCATCACAAATGTCGATTCCCCTTGTTGTGTCTTTGATACTCTCCATGCTTAGCAGTTCCTCGCCTATTTCAAAGTACTCCGTGACCGTTCCAATGAAAATCAGCAGTTGTGCAGCATCAGAAATGTCTGTACTCTCATCCAGTGCTATAGAAAAGGACCCCTTGCCTAGGCCTTCCACACGTAGTCCCAATCGCTCTTTGAGATCATTGGCCAGATCTTCGATTCGTCGTGTCACCGTGTCATTCGATAAACTTATGTCACGGAACTTTGACTTTAGTTCAGGGCACACAATGTCCGCCACTTTCAAAATGCAGTCTCGCACGAATTCTCCATCACTGAACGGCTTGCTCCGCCTGGCAGTTTCGTGAGCTACCACATAGCTAGCCTGTGTTACAGCTTCACCGGATTTTGCAAGATTTGTGAAAACTGACTGCTGGGCAGTTACACCTCTTTGAAGTTGTTCAAGTTTAGTTCTGCGCTCCTTGCCCATGAACTTGTCATACATTTTATGATTGGTATCATAATGGCGTTTGATGTTATACTCCTTGAGCATTGCATTCACCTGCTTGCAGATGAGGCGTATCACTTTATCCGACCCCTGGGGTGAAACGAAGTAAGCGTTGCTCCATTTCTCCTGGAACTTCCTTTTCTCCTCACTGACAACACGTTTTTTACGCGACGGCCCTGGCTCCTCCATCTCGCTTACACAACGAAAACTTCCAACAACTTTTGTTGCGAAGGACTGATGGTTTGGGCCACGGGCTGTTCACGTGAACACTTTGCCGCCTCTCGTGCATCCAATCAGGGAGTGAGTTTGGGGATGCTCGCGCTGGGGGTAGTCAGTGGAAATAACAGTGTGCCTGAGTGTGGACGTTGGGAGAGACAGCTTGTTGTTTTATTGTATAACCGGACTTTTGTGTGCGTTCATATACTTAACCACACACTCAAACACATACACGCAAACACAAATAACCACAATCACACACACGCCTTTTTACATACCTATATATACAAACAAACTGTGACGAGCAGATCACATGAGTGACTGACTCCGCCACTGACAGCCGACACACACGCACACACAGTCACACACCAAACATTTCCTGCTCTCTTCCTAAAAAGAAACCATGCAATGTATTATTTATTGTGTGTTTGTTAATTTGTTAAATGATTATGTTAAGAGGTGGTTAACCTGTTTATGTTTGGGTCCGATTGTTATATTGAAATGTGGTTTGGAGTGTAATTGTCGTCACCTGTTGACGGTAAGCCTGGTGGGAGGGGCTACGGGGTAATAAGGGACGGGGTTGCTGCTGTTATTAAAGTTTTGGAGCTTAACCCAACCGACTACGCCAGTGTTTTGAACGGAGAAATAGAGCCCCGACACATATGGTGTCAGAAGTGGGATGGCTAGTCGGAGGAAGCTGGGCGGCGTTGCGGAGCGGCGCACGGGACTACGATTCCGGCGTCAGCAGCAGGAGGAGAGCGTGGCTGCCGGGTCGGAGCGGGCATGGGAGACGGAGGACGATGATGAGGACAGGTCCTGGGTGGGCCCAGCGGCTCCTGCGGCCTCGGGATCGCCAGTGAACCAGGGCGAGAGGAGTTCCTGTTGGCGGAGCTCCAGGACCTACAGACTTCGGTTCCGGTTGGTGATCCGTTTCCTCAATCGGACTCCGGTGGCCAGCCTGATCGGCCGGCGCCTGGGTGGAGGCACTGTGCGTTGCGGAGATTCCACCGTACCAGAGCGGTGAGGACATGTGAACTGTGTGGTGCGGTTTGGACGCATTGCCAAAGCGTGAAGGTGGCTGTTTGCCTTTCCAGGTTGCCGCACATCGCCAACCTTGGGGAGGGAGAGGATAATGTGACGGAGCGGATCACATGAGTGACTGACTCCGCCACGGACAGCCGACACACACAGTCACACACCAAACATTTCCTGCTCTCTTCCTAAAAAGAAACAATGCAATGTATTATTTATTGTGTGTTTGTTAAATGATTATGTTAAGAGGTGGTTAACCTGTTTATGTTTGGGTCCGATTGTTATATTGAAATGTGGTTTGTAGTGTAATTGTTGTCACCTGTTGACGGTAAGCCTGGTGGGAGGGGCTACGGGGTAATAAGGGCCGGGGTTGGCCCTGGAAGGGGACTCGGGGAATGTTGCAGAGAAGGCAACAGCTGGGTGTTCGAGAGATCGTTGCAGAGAAGGCAACAGCTGAACACGTTTACTCTCCGGGAGTGATGGACGTTTGATTTGGACATTTATTTATTCTGTTTAAGTTGTGCTGGTTCGTTATTTTATTTTGTTGCTGCTGTTATTACAGTTTTGGAGCTTAACCCAACCGACTACGCCAGTGTTTTGAACGGAGAAATAGAGCCCCGTCACACAAACACACATACATTTTGTGTACATATCTTGGCATTCACCTCTTATTTACAATAAACATCATTTGGAGAATACATCTTCTCTGCATTTTAATCAGATGCACCACAGCGGCTTCTCATATAATTTCTTACCAGTCAACTAGTGACTCATCCAAAACAACTTTCGACTTTTGATCTAGCAAAAATGACAGTGTAGCATTTCCCTCCGAATAATGGTCGTAGGCTTTACTTGACTGATGAATCAGAATTTATTTGTAACTCCAGACCCAACGTAAGAGCTTGTGGCCTCTTCGGGGGGTGCTAAACATTAAAACATACAGTCCGTTGTTCTCTTTCTCTGCCGTTACATAGAAGACACTACTTTATCCGTCAAGTTGTCTCCAATGCCACCACAACTTCCTGTCAAACATGTTATCTCGCCTTCAAAATAAAAGCATGCAAACGAAACAGGAAGTTAACCTATATTACTAGATACGAACCATGGAGGATTAAAATATCACATTAACTATCGCGGGCCGCCAGAAACTTTTCCGAGGGCCGCCATTGGCCCGCGGGCCGCACTTTGAGAACCCCTGGTTTAGATAGTTAACTTAGTCTAAGTTCTCTGTGGGTCTCAAACGGTTTGGTCACCATTTATGTAAACACATATTTTCATTTGAAGGGGGTGTGATTAGCAAAATATGGATGAGTGAATGGATGGATTAAGTTTCAATGTTTTTTCATATTGGATATGGTATGTTATTGGTTATGCCATGTTCTTATGAATTTATGATTATTTAAATGTATACAGTTCTGTTTCATATGGGTGTAGTCTCTTTATTTCCCCCTCAAAGTGCACAGTGATTGATGCATTTCAGTCCAACATTTAAAAAAAAAAAAATATATCTTACCAGGGGAGCATGACCCCCGGACCCCCCTAGAGGATTTGAGGTCCACCTCCACTTAACATATGTTCACATGGATAGGTTCCTAAATAGATTTGCAAATTGTTTTTAAATAGTAACCCATGTCCATATGTTTATTCTGGGGTAGTAGATATAAAGTTTAGGGCTATCACTATGGGCAGCAACGCTGTAAATATTGACAAATAAATCCAGAAAAATGGCACAAAAGAAAACTGGTAGTGGCCTGGCTGGGTGTTTAATTCCCGGCCTGACTTATTGTCCCAGTCCGGCCCTGGTGGCAGCTGCCACCCCGTGCCACCCCGTAGAACCGCCACTGATTTATGTCATGTTCCGTCCTCCATATGTACTTGTCTTTCCCCCACTGAGCAGTGAGCAGGTTTACCCCCAGAGGTGTATTAACTGCGCACTTCGCCATTACCCAAACACCGTGTCGTCTCCGCGCTCACACCAACACTTTACACATCATAATATACATTAAACACACACTCTAGCGTTTATATCAAACCTAAGTCTTGCAATTTTTATTTTTTTTAAAGTATTTGCACTTTAAAAATCCCCACGAGTTTTACTTTCGGTTTCAAAGCAGCACCAGTGTAAGTACGTTTCCGTCGTTCGGTGGCATTTGCGTGTGTTTCCTTATCACAGGATCACATTTGTATGTCTTTTTACCCGCCATGGTTCACTTGGTGCCTGGATTTAAAATACCTGGCTCTGGCTGTATTTCTGAGCCTGGTCCCCAGGATGGAGTCAGAAGGTAAACTGTTTTTGATATTGGTGATTCTACTGTAGCTATTTCCTCTTAGCATGATAGACGTTTCTGAAAAAAGTTGACACAGTTTGACCTTAATTAGGATGCTAATCTTCAGCTTTGATAACTAATTAGTAATTACATATAAATAAATTATATGTTGATGATAATACTTTTCTATTGTTTACTTGAGGAACATTTTTATTGCAGGACTTTTACCGTAACAGACAGGGGCGGCGGGTAGGCCTAGTTTTACTCAAGTACTAGATCTGAGTACTTCTACTTTTACTCAAGTACAAGAACTGAGTACTTCTACTTTTACTCAAGTACAAGATCTGGGTACTTCTACTTTTACTCAAGTACAAGATCTGAGTACTTCTACTTTTACTCAAGTACAAGATCTGGGTACTTCTACTTTTACTCAAGTACAAGAACTGAGTACTTCTACTTTTACTCAAGTACAAGATCTGAGTACTTCTACTTTTACTCAAGTACAAGATCTGGGTACTTCTACTTTTACTCAAGTACAAGATCTGAGTACTTCTACTTTTACTCAAGTACAAGATCTGAGTACTTCCTCCCGTCTCTGAGTAAATGTGTGTGCATAATGAGATGTGTAATCCCTGCAGAACTGTTGTATTCAAAGATGTTTAAATGGGGAACAAAACAAACAACCAGATATTTCAGGGCAAGGTCCCACTCTTCGTCAAACACAAAACCGGCGTCCAACAGGTGACCTAAATACCAAATAAACCACACCTGTGTGACAATTGCCGTCAGTGATAAACAAAAAAAGATAATGATATAAATTATAAGCAATGGCAACATAAGCATTTTGGCCCAACACCGGCCAACAAAGTGTGTGTGTGTGTGTGTGTGTGTGTGTGTGTGTGTGTGTGTGTGTGTGTGTGTGTGTGTGTGTGTGTGTGTGTGTGTGTGTGTGTGTGTGTGTGTGTGTGTGTGTGTGTGTGTGTGTGTGTGTGTGTGTGTGTGTGTGTGTGTGTGTGTGTGTGTGTGTGTGTGTGCACAAAATTAGCACAGATTATGTACAAAAATACAGTAATTTGGTAAATGTCTGTATATTTCCACAGATCGGTTGATTGGTTCCTCTGAGCCAATCAGGGCTCCTCTGGGTGGTGATGTCATCCTGCCTTGTTTTGCGCAGCCTCAGATCAACATGGAGGGGATGACGGTGATTTGGTGGAGGCCCGACATCCCTGTGCACCCAAACTGGTACTGTGCTATATTACCATTAATGCACACAATGTACACAATGCCTTGTTTTTTATCACTTCAACTTAAAATTCAGTTTCAATATAAATACTGATATGTTTTACGATGTTATTATAGTTTTCTTTAAATAGTTTTCTATCTGTGTTTTTATTTTTGTTTTCATGTATGCACCCCCACACCAAGTGAAATTCCTCCTATTTGTCAACCTACCTGGTGATAAACCTGTTTCTGATTAAATGAAGCCGCTCAGAGGCTAAACTTCGCTCATCGTCATGACGCGATTCATAATAAAAGTCTGTCCTAAAGTTAAAGTATTTAATAAACAAACAACAACCAGACAGACGCATCCAGTCAACCAAAGATCTCAGAGCTAAGCTGTCATACTCATAATAATAATAGATTACATTTTTTATAGCGCCTTTCAAGGGACCCAAGGCCGCTTTACATGCTGTAAACAAACAGACAAAGTAGGGCAAATAATAAAGTGAACGTTTAATAAATAGCAGTGGGAGTGGAAGCATGACTGATTGACCTGATTGTTTTATGTTTATTATCTCGATGCTCAAGACACATTTCTCCGAAGGGAGACAATAAAGCTCTATCTCAGGGGTGGGGAACCTTTTTCCTCTCAAGGGCCATTTCAATTTTTTCAACATCCTCCGAGGGCCGTACAAATGATTGACCTCGACTTAAAAATACTAAAATCACAACCCATTTATTTCTTCTTTCTTTCTTTCTTTCATTCTGTGCAAAGAAAAAGCAACCTCTTAATCCAGATATCTCACCACGACTCACGCATGCATGCACGTGCACGGTGTGGCGTGACCACCAACACAGAAAGATATGGACACGAGATGTGTGCAAATGTATTTAGTTTCCTGTCCATGTGAACATGATTTAAGTGGGGGGGGGCCTCACCTCCTCTAGGGGGGTCCTCACCTCCTCTAGGGGGGACCTAACCTCCTCTAGGGGGGTCCGGGGGCATAATATTTTTTTAAATATTGAAGTTAAAAGCATCAATCTGGTGCACTTTGAGAGCAACATTAAGAGATCTATGGAAACATCTCTCAACACCCAGATGAGATGGAACTGTAAACAGATTTACTTTTTCTTTATGGATATTTTACAAATCACTCTCCTTTCAAACTGTATTCTTGTTTATTAATAACAACTTTTGTTTACTGTCATATAGTATTTTATACCTGTTTACTTTATTCTCTTATTTTTTGATAACTATAATGATCATATAAAGATGTGCCTTTACCTCACTGGTTGTAGAAAAAGCTTCTTATATTCGTTAGCATAGCTAGCTAACCAGATGCTAATAACAACAAAGGTATTGACTGTCTGACCAGTATGACAGATCGCCACTGGGCTTTCAGCTGAAGACACAGCCACGCAGAAACTGCAGCATCTGTACGGCTCCTTATCTGAAGTGCCGAGCCACGTTCCGGTGCTTTCCGTCAGACGAGACATATACCACGTGATGAAACGTTAGGCTCGTGTTGTGTTCATGGACCCTGACCTTGGCTAGGAAAAACAGGCACTCACTTTAATTATTTTGCGGTCTAGATTTTTTTTTTTTGCGTGTGTTTATAAATTACCTCGAGGGCCGTACCAAATGGTCTCGCGGGCCGTATACGGACGGGGGCCGGAGGTTCCCCACCCCTGCTCTATCTTATCTTATTTTAAGCAGTGGGACTTTGATGGGTTAGGGGTCAAAGGCCATAAAAAGGCCGTTTTTTATAAATCGCTAACAGCGCGTAGAAAATGGCGTACGCCATCTTTTGAGTGTACGCACCGTTTATAAATGAGACCCCCAGCCAGGGCTCTCGACTAACTTTTTTCCCCATCCTCCCGGAACCGTCCCGCAATACAATCCAAGCCGTCCCGAAATTAATGTGGACCGTCCCGAATTTAAAATGTTAGTTTTTCTACATTATCATGAGTTAAAATCATTCAAAGTGACCTTTAACATAAATAAAACATCATACAAATCATTAGATGATAATTCATCAACCTTTTTATTTGAGTAAATCACATAAACAAAGGCCACATATATTTAAACGAACACACAAACGAGAAAATTACTCTAATATTGATTCCAATCAAGTCCCATCCAATTAGAGAGATCTCGTCTGGATTGGAAAGCTCGAAAATACATCATAGACGCATGTTGTAGTCTTATTGCATATTAGAAACGGAGTTGGTGAAACTAAAACTGCGATATAATGTGTATGTAGCAATAATACATATGACATATATATTTTAAATGTCTCCAGTGCCGATAAAAAGTCCGATAACGTCGGGGCTTAACGTTACCACTGTCTTTAATAATTCCGGCCCGGGGCTCGGTACCCATCCCTACACGGGGAGAGGCGCAGCATATTGCTAAGGACTAAACACGATGGAGGGTTCTCTTCTCAGCCTTATTACTCATAGGGGATGAAGAGGAGTAAGTAAAGAAAGAGGCCGGCGCTCCAGGGTCTGGTTCTGCTGTGCGTTTTTGTGATGTAACGGTAAAACATTTCAGAATTCCTCCACGGGATGCCATTGACACTCAACCCGCGAAATACACACACTCATACCTCATTCACACCAACGCAACTCCGGTTCAAGCTCCGTGCTAGAGCTTTTCAGGTTCAGAACCGGTCTTCGGTTTTGCTCCGGCTCTTTTCACACCGCCCAGAGTCCGACTGGTGCTGCGTCATCGTTTGCGTCATGACGTAACCGTTTGCGTGCCTGCTTCATAAAACCGTGCGGAAACCCCTCACAGCTGGCACCGACAACAACAACAACAATGGCCGATTGTGCTCCAGCTTCCTCTGCACCTCTTCAGAAGACCAGATTCCCAGCAGGTAGCTGGTCTCTTCAGTGGACCACTGCTGCTTGTTACGTTTCTCCATCGTTGTGTACAAACTGGATAAAACGCAGGCTTGTTGTTGTTGTTCAGGAGTTGATCCCGCCCCCGCCTCGACGTCAGCGTGGCGTATGCGGTGCTTTTGCTCTGGCCGGACCATTTGTTGGTGCTTGAAACGAACCGGATTCCGGAGCTAAGAGGCGGCTCCGCTGCGGTGTGAACAGGAAAACCCGGTGCTTTTCAAGCTCCAGCTCCGAACCGGCCCTGGAACACCGTTGGTGTGAATGAGGTATCAGTCAGTACATAGCTAGACCCAGGAATTCGCGGGTCAAAACGTGCAGTCGGTTTCATTTTCATCGCCGTTCGTAGTAGAGTTAGCAGGGTATTTTAATTTTAACTCTCGTCCCAAAATTATTTTTTATCCTCCCCGACCCTATTTTTTTCGACGACGGGACGCCCTTAAGCTCGAGCCCTGCCCCCAGGTGCCTTAATACCATAAACCCCACCATGTGATAACTGCTGGAAACGATCAATTACCGATGTGTGTGGTTTTATAAATAATAAATAATCATATAAACGGGGGCTAACTTAACATTTTGTCTCCTACAGGTACGTTCACCTGCACCCTGAAAAGCAGCATCAGGAGGCCCAGACGATGCCGTCGTACGCTGGGAGGACGGAGATGTTCGCAGACGGCCTGAAACTCGTGAACGCTTCCCTCCGGATCAGAAACCTGAAGCTCTCTGATGACGGGAGATACAGATGTTTCATCTCACAGCTGGGGAGGGGTCCCATCATAAAGCTGGAAGTCTTTGGTAAGTTTTTATTTTATGTAAAAACAGAACCAGTCAAAAGTTTCTCACACCTTCTCTTTCAATGGTTTTTATTTTTGTATTCATTGTAGGTTAATACTGAAGACATCAAAACTATGAAAGAACACATATGGAATTATATAGTTTACAAAAAAGTGTTAAAAAATCCAGAATATGATTTATATTTGATATTCTTCAAAGTAGCTCCCTTTTGCCTTGATGACAGCTTTGCACACTCTTGGCCTCTCCATATGTGTTCTTTCATAGTTTTGATGTCTTCAGTATTGATCTACAAAGTAGAAACATTTTTAAATAAACAAAAACCATTGAAAGAGAAGGTGTCCAAATGTTTGACCGGTACTGTATATAACATCTATTACGTCATAATGCGAGCCGTAGTGTCAAATGGGAGTACTATCATTTAAAAAACACAATCAATATATAAACAGACATTTTGCTAGGCTGAGAAGTGCAAACGAGAATCACAAAGTGTTAGATTTTTGTCGGTTGTGTACTTTCAAATTCTAGCGCAGGGGTTCCCACATTTTTTCTGTCAGGCCCCTTTGGAGAAAAAAAAAAAGTTGGGCCCCCCCCCCCCCCCCCAACACAAATAGTGTACTGTGGGGTAGCTTGACGTTTCATAGAGGGTGCTCAAACATTTAGGGTTTCCATTAATGCACCGGGCTACAGAGGAATGTTCTACTGCAACACTCCCCACGCAGATACACAGTGTGACAGTTACAATGAAGGCTCGAGGCATATAGGTGTAAGCAGGGGTCAAGTGCTATAGGTGGTGTGTGGACCTCACATAGGGGGGTCCGGGGGCATGCTCCCCCGGGAAGATTTATTTTTAAATATTGAAGTTGAAAGCATCAATCTGGTGCACTTTGAGAGCAACATGAGAGATCTATGGAAACATCTCTCAACACCCATTTGAAACAGAACTGGAAACAGATTTACTTTTTCTTTATGGATATTTTACAAATCACCCTTTTAAACTTTATTCTTTTACTTTTTCTTTATTCTTTTACTGTCATATAGTATGTCATAGCTGTTTTTCATTTATTCTCTTATTTTTTTACAACTATAATGATCGTATAAATGTGTGCCTCGGAAATAATTGTTTACATTAATGGTGACCAAACCGTTTGAGACCCACTGAGATAACACTGAGAGTCCTTTAGCTCACTGAGCCTCTCAGTCTGACAGGAGAGGACTCTCCTCCACCTTGTTGTGGAAAAAGCTCCTTATATCCGTTAGCGTAGCTCGCTAGCACCAGAAGCTAACAACTACGATCTCCAGTACCGGTGCACTCTCTCTCGCGCACGCACACACAATGGCTCATTCCACACACACACACACACACACACACACACACACACACACACACACACACACACACACACACACAGAGCCGAGCTTTAATGAAACACAGAGACCCAGACGTAATAGTATTGCATCATATTATTTTCGAATCATTCGAAATTTTTCAAATTATGATTTTTTTTTTTCAATAAAATGTTTTCCTCCTGGTCTCTCGCGCCCCCCCCTGTTATGCCTCTGCGCCCCCCAGGGGGGCCCCACACTTTGGGAACCACTGTTCTAGCGCACTCGAGCTGGTTTCTCCATTCTTACCTACCCTACCTGTCGTGGCTTCCTTCCTTGTCTTTCCACCAAGCCACTAGACGCCTTAAACAGACAGTTCTAACTCGTTTCTTTCCTTTTGAAAGTTTGAGGTGTTGGCCTCCGATGGTTTAGAAGATGTGTTTGCTCAAAAATAAAATAACAAACTTTTGCACATGCAACAAAGAAAAATAGGCCTTTACAATATTCAAAAGAAATAGGCAAAACTCAAATAAAACAACACAACTTAGGTATTCTTCGCGACAGGGGAAGCAAATACAGACATCACAACACGTAGCATTACGGAGCTTTTACGGGAGATCGTCTCACCACCGTAGCTGTCAATCTGATCAAAAGACGTGTTCAATGGCATTAAAACGAGAAAAAACGCGGCTGAATCGGTTAATCCATAGGTTTTTAATGTTTCTGGGTAATAATTGTTTTATTTATAATCCATAATTCAATTTGTATGTAAAAATCGGAGAG
Source organism: Pseudochaenichthys georgianus (assembly GCF_902827115.2). Taxonomy (NCBI): domain Eukaryota; kingdom Metazoa; phylum Chordata; class Actinopteri; order Perciformes; family Channichthyidae; genus Pseudochaenichthys; species Pseudochaenichthys georgianus. The sequence continues at coordinate 1,808,630 of NC_047520.1, forward strand.
TAAAAGTTAGCTGCTAATGGTAGCCACCAGAGTTATCGCAGCTTCCGGTTTTGGCTATGCGGCAGTCCCACACACACACATTACCAAATAAGGGGTTTTGGGAGTTCCCCTCGATTCCATTGGCTCTGACGGTCAGAAAGATATGTCAATCAGCAAAATCGAGCAAGGGGGGCCAGAGATATGGCAAATCCACCCAAATGACCCCAGAAGTGTTTTTTTTGCTAAACCTCTCTAAAAAGGTCAAAGGTCACTTGTTTTGCATCAATCTGGATACAGGGTACTTATTATATGTTGTACTTATTATATGTTGTACTTTGGATTCCTAAAGCTTTAGTCTACCATCCCATCATCCAAGGGTAGTTTTCACTATAAGTAATCTTTTTTTTGGACGGGCACAATAATTTCCTTTTTTTCCCCCTGTGTTCAATCTGAATTTACTTTAAAATAAAAACATCTATATTGATTCTGACTCAGGTTTATCATTACTTTGAGAAAAAAGATTATTAATTTACCCCTTTTAGAAGATATGGTCGTTTGTTCTGGGAATGTCCTTTTCGAGCCTGAGACCTGAAAAACAGGCTCGGGGCTGAACAAGCTAACGTTAGCGAACTGAATAGCGAACTCGATGAGGGATAATTGCAGGTGACAATAGTTTCAGAGGAGCGTACCTATGTCAGTTCAGAGGAGGAAGCACTTACTGTTGTAATTAGACCTTAGCTTGTTAGTATGTTGTTATATATTATAAACTGAGGATTTGACCGCGTCGCTATGGTTGATACTTTTAGAAACAGGCTGTTGTATAAAGTATTGTAGTATTATACAAGTAAAAATACATGTTGCTTTAATCCCATGTAATTGTAGAATGAACACAGTCTTCCTTTGATGATTTATAAGTCAGGTGTCTTGAGTCGCATTACCTACAGATCATTTGTAAATATTATTTTCCACTTGTTACCATTGTGAGGCTATTTGTATGCAGTTCTGTGTGAATTTGTGGCTACAATTCAGACTAATACTAGAGGTGTGTGTGTGTGTGTGTGTGTGTGTGTGTGTGTGTGTGTGTGTGTGTGTGTGTGTGTGTGTGTGTGTGTGTGTGTGTGTGTGTGTGTGTGTGTGTGTGTGTGTGTGTGTGTGTGTGTGTGTGTGTGTGTGTGTGTGTGTGTGTGTGTGTGTGTGTGTGTGTGTGTGTGTGTGTGTGTCGAAAGTACACCATTTGCACAGATGTACAAAAATACAGTAATTTGGTAAATGTCTCTCTATATTTCCACAGATCGATTGATTGGTTCCTCTGAGCCAATCAGAGCTCCTCTGGGTGGTGATGTCATCCTGCCGTGCGTTCTGCAGCCTCAGATCAACATGGAGAATGTGACCGTGATGTGGTCGAGGCCCGACATCCCTGTGGACCCAAACAGGTACTGTGCTATATTACCATTAATGTACACAGTGTACACAATACCTTGTTTTTTATCATTTTTTTTTTCCAGGATATTTAATAAAGCAAATAAACAAACAACAACCGAACAGACGCATCCAGTCAACCAAAGATCTCAGAGCTAAGCTGTCATACTCATAATAATAATAATAGATTACATTTTTTATAGCGCCTTTCAAGGGACCCAAGGCTGCTTTACATGCTGTAAACAAACAGACAAACAAACAAAGTAGGGCAAATAATAAAGTGAACGTTTAATAAATAGCAGTGGGACTGTGATGGGTTAGGGGTCAAAGGCCATACTACTAAAATCAGATAAGATGGAACTTTATTTATCCCCTTGGCGAAATGCAGGCAGCAACAGGGTCAGAGTTAAAAATAAAGACACAATAGAAAAAATAAAGTGATAAAGTAACTGTTGAAAGAACGTATCACAGTAAAACCTTGAGCATTTGAATGAACATGTTAAATATATTTACACACGTGTTCATATATAACCTCCACATACACCAGGTGCCTGAATACCATGAACCCCACCATGTGACAACTGCTGGAAACGATCAATTACCAATGTGTGCAGGCCCGGTTCTACCCCTAGTTGAATGTTATGCACCCTCACTTGTAAAAGAGAAGGGAGGGAAACATATTACATTAAATTAAACGGGCCCCGGGGCTGAATTATTAAAGACCGTGGTATCGTTAAGCTCCGACGTTAGCGGTCTTTTTATCGGTACTGGAGACATGTAAAAATATATGTCATGTGTATTATTGCTACACAAACATTATATTGCAGTTTTAGTTTCGCCCACTCCGTTTCTAACACGCAAAATGCTTCTATGATTATTTTTAGTATTTCCGATCTCTCGGGGCAGTTTACACACACACTCTGCTACAGTACATGCAGCAACACACACACATGGAGGAGATGGCGGAGAGAACGCGCTCCGAGGTGGTTAAACTTTACCCGTCTCGATGTGGACAATGCTCGTTGCCAATAGTGGAATAAGAGTTCAGCATGTGAGGGCGGTAACACGAGCAATTTGTCTAAACATGTATCAAAAGTGCTCCACATCCAGACGGAGGAATGCACCGGGTTGGACTGTCTTTCTAGCAGCTCTGTAGCCCCGTCCACGAGGAACGTTTCCACGTCAGGTGTTCTGTATGCTAGCAGCTCTGTAGCCCCGTCCACGAGGAACGTTTCCACGTCAGGTGTTCTGTATGCTAGCAGCTCTGTAGCCCCGTCCACGAGGAACGTTTCCACGTCAGGTGTTCTGTATGCTAGCAGCTCTGTAGCCCCGCCCACGAGGAACGTTTCCACGTCAGGTATTCTGTATGCTAGCAGCTCTGTAGCCCCGCCCACGAGGAACGTTTCCACGTCAGGTGTTCTGTATGCTAGCAGCTCTGTAGCCCCGTCCACGAGGAACGTTTCCACGTCAGGTGTTCTGTATGCTAGCAGCTCTGTAGCCCCGCCCACGAGGAACGTTTCCACGTCAGGTGTTCTGTATGCTAGCAGCTCTGTAGCCCCGTCCACGAGGAACGTTTCCACGTCAGGTGTTCTGTATGCTAGCAGCTCTGTAGCCCCGCCCACGAGGAACGTTTCCACGTCAGGTATTCTGTATGCTAGCAGCTCTGTAGCCCCGTCCACGAGGAACGTTTCCACGTCAGGTGTTCTGTATGCTAGCAGCTCTGTAGCCCCGCCCACGAGGAACGTTTCCACGTCAGGTGTTCTGTATGCTAGCAGCTCTGTAGCCCCGCCCACGAGGAACGTTTCCACGTCAGGTGTTCTGTATGCTAGCAGCTCTGTAGCCCCGTCCACGAGGAACGTTTCCACGTCAGGTGTTCTGTATGCTAGCAGCTCTGTAGCCCCGTCCACGAGGAACGTTTCCACGTCAGGTGTTCTGTATGCTAGCAGCTCTGTAGCCCCGTCCACGAGGAACGTTTCCACGTCAGGTGTTCTGTATGCTAGCAGCTACACACGCAGTTAACTACATGATACAAGCATGGGTTAAAGATTCGAGGAAACTGAGTTATTTAGTCTGTTAAAGTTTCAGCTATTCTGTTCACAGTTCTGTCTTCACATTATTTAATACGATTTGTTAAAACATTGTTTCATTTGATGTGAAATATTATTTATTTAATTTAAATAAAAAGCAATGTTAGTTTTGTTCACAATTTGTTTAGTTAGTGTACCTTATTTTTTCTCCAAAATAACCGATAAAAGTACCGTTAAAAGACCGGACCGATAAGCGGTATCGATAAAAGGATTAAAAAAAAAGGTCAAAAATATAACTCGGGTGCCTTCACCACAACTGTACCAAACGCTGTCTCCCGTACTCATCTGAGTAACTCACTAAAAATGAAATACTATATGACAGTAAAACAAGAATACAGTTTAAAAGGAGAGTGATTTGTAAAATATCCATAAAGAAAAAGAACATCTGTTTACAGTTCTGTTTCATCTGGATGTTGAGTAGGGGTGTAACGGTTCACAGAAGTCACGGTTCGGTTCGTACCTCAGTTTGGGGTCACGGTTCGGGACAACAAGAAAAAGCAAAAAAAAGTCCCAAATGCGTAATTCCAGGTTTGTTGTTATTTGCGTTTGAACAGTAGAGCACGTTTCAGTCTCAAAATAAGGAACTCACACAAACCACACACTCAGATGGCCAGATTATCTATACTGGCTGATGTCAAACTAAAAGGTTTCATCAAGCTGTAAAACTAAAAAGAATGTCTTACATCATAAATAATAAGAAAGTGTTTCAAGAGCACTGGCTGTCTTTTGCCGGGCTCCGGTGATTGGCTAATCTGGGTGATGCCTTCTGATGTGATTTAGCATGTTTGGTGTGTTCCCATTAGCATACCGCACCGCTATCGAACAACGCCGACACACCGCCCTCGTCGGATCCACCACTCGCACACCTCATCGTTATTGTAGTCCACAGGGAACCCGAAATGTTCCCACAGCTGATTTAAAAGAAGCAGGTGGGTTCTAGCTCCTGTGTGTTATCTGAACTCTCCATACTAACTTTTCTTCTTCTTGTATTTAGTTCGTTTTGTTGTTGTGTTTCTTCTCGTTCTTCATTTGTTGTTTAAGGGCGGCTGGCAAACAGCTTTTAGGCGCAATACCGCCCCCTGGATTATAAATAGTGTAGTGGATGCTGCCCTGAAGGACAGACTTTTTTCCCACTCGTAAAAAAAAAAGGCGTATTCGCCGTGTGACTGCATGTGCCGAACCGTGACGGGACGAATACGGATACCGTTACACCCCTAGTGTTGAGAGAGGTATCCATAGATCTGTGCACCAGATTGATGCTTTTAACTTCAATATTTAAAAAAAAAAATCTACCCCTGCTTACACCTATATGCCGTGAGCTGATTATCGAGCCTTCATTGTAACAGTTGCGGGTGCGTTGTGTATATGCGTGCGATAGTAGAACATTCCTCTGTAGCGCCCGGCACATTAATGGTAAACCCTACATGTTTGAGCACCCTCGATGAAACGTCAAGCTACCCCACAGCACCCCCACAATAAATCTCTGGCTCCGCCCCTGAGGGCTAAGCCCCGAATGTTTCCAGGTCCAGGAAACGCCCCTGGTGCACCCCCTCTAATCTCTGATGCACCCCGAGTCCTTTTGTTCTGGAACCGGGCCTGAACGTGTGTGGCGTTATAAATAATAGATACACTTAGAAACAGGGGCTAACTTAGCGTTTTGGTTCCTACAGGTACGTTCACCGGCACCTTGGCCCCGACGAGGCCCAGAAGATGGCGTCGTACGTTGGGAGGACGGAGATGTTCCCAGACGGCCTGACACTCGGGAACGGTTCCCTCCGGATCAGAAACCTGCAGCTCTCTGATGACGGGAGTTACAGATGTGTCATCCCACAGCTGGCGTTAGATACCACCATAAAGCTGGAAGTCTTTGGTACGTTTTTTTTAATGTAAAAACTACCAGTCAAAAGTTTCTCACACCTTCTCTTTCAATGGTTTTTATTTTTTTTACATTGTAGGTTAATACTGAAGACATCAAAACTATGAAAGAACACATATGGAATTATCTAGTAAACAAAAAAGTGTTAAAAAATCCAGAACACGATTTATATTTGATATTCTTCAAAGTAGCTCCCTGTTGCCTTGATGACAGCTTTGCACACTCTTGGCCTCTCCATATGTGTTCTTTCGTAGTTTTGATGTCTTCGGTATTGTCGGGGCAGCTTAAATCAGCGGCTGTCTTAGAGTAAAAGATGAGTTAGGCAAAGAAACACAATATCTATATAAAGTATTTTGAGATCTTGGTTTTATGTTTGCAAGCAGACACCTCCACCAAAGAGTGTGTCCTGTTCTGTTACAGCCGCTCTTAAAGGGAAACGATTATTTACAGGTAGTCGCCCTATGGCAGTAGGCAAAACTCAAGACCTACAAATAAAGTCCCTTACACACCAAGCCGATTTCGGCCTTCGATAGATTCATTAATTTGTTGGACGATACATTTTCCCGGAAATTATTGCGATAAACGATAATATTGTCGGCACCGTTGTAAGACCCTTTTAGACCTGATTATATATAATAATAATTCAAATTGCATCCTTTCAAACAGAACTTTTTTTTTTTTTGAACATCCAACATTGCAAATGAAATGTGAAATAATATTCAAATATATAAAGTGTATATAATAAATAAAACAAATTCAATTATAAAAAATTTATTATATCACACACAACCAAAACAATCAATTAAATAGACTCAGGCTGGAAAACAGAGCTCTCTCTCTCATATATTTATATATATGTATATTTTAGGGCTGTCAAACGATTACATTTTTTAATCAGATTAATCACAGCTTAAAAATTAATTAATCAGATTAATCACCATTCGAACTATGTCCAAAATATGCCATTTATTTATGTATATTGTTGGGAATGGAAAGATAAACGAAAGAAGGCGGATATATCCATTTAACACAGTATCTGTTTATTATAACATTTTTTCTGCGTGTCAAAATGAAAGACAGCCCACACACCTATCAATCATCAAACCGTGGGTTCTTAATTCATTACGTGTTGATTTCTATCAACGGGGAGTACTTCAGGAAAGTCGACAGAGGGGGGGGGGCTAGTGGAGTACTTCAGGAAAGTCGACAGAGGGGGGGCTAGTGGAGTACTTCAGGAAAGTCGACAGAGGGGGGGCTAGTGGAGTACTTCAGGAAAGTCGACAGAGGGGGGGCTAGTGGAGTACTTCAGGAAAGTCGACAGAGGGGGGGCTAGTGGAGTACTTCAGGAAAGTCGACAGAGGGGGGGCTAGTGGAGTACTTCAGGAAAGTCGACAGAGGGGGGGCTAGTGGAGTACTTCAGGAAAGTCGACAGAGGGGGGGCTAGTGGAGTACTTCAGGAAAGTCGACAGAGGGGGGGGGCTAGTGGAGTACTTCAGGAAAGTCGACAGAGGGGGGGGGCTAGTGGAGTACTTCAGGAAAGTCGACAGAGGGGGGGCTAGTGGAGTACTTCAGGAAAGTCGACAGAGGGGGGGGGCTAGTGGAGTACTTCAGGAAAGTCGACAGAGGGGGGGCTAGTGGAGTACTTCGTGACCACAGAGTGTGACCGACTCTGTCGTCCGGTGATCGAACCGCCTTCTGGAAAAGCTTCACAAGTACGTCGGGACGCATTTCAGACTACGCACATAACCTGCGTACCAGTTATGTGCACCCCTGTACCAGAGCTATATTATTACTATGATATGGCTCTGCCCTGTACTACAGCAAGAGGATTCTCCGTCATTTCTTGGTATGGGTGTAGCCTACCCCAGCCATACCCTGGCGCTGCCACTGGTGGCACGTATGGGGCGGGCCATTCTGCACATGCGTTAAATGCGTTAAATATTTTAACGCAATTAATTCAAAAAATTAATTACCGCCGTTAACGCGATAATTTTGACAGCACTAATATATATATATACAAGCAAAAAAAAACTCCTTAAAACAACAGTAAAGCGTACAGTCCACTGTCAAAGACCCAGACGCCTCAACAGGCCATATCCAAATCTGTATTTCAAAGATTTCGAGCAAGGAACACCAACATGTTTGCATTGTCGGGCAAATGCATCTTTGATTGCAAACTGCAATCCTGTCTCCTAAAAATAACGTTCCCACAGAACTGAACTGCATTCTCAATTACGTTTAGCTAGAAACGTATTTTCTCCCACGTTACGTTAGTTATGAACGTATCTTAAAGACGTTTATTTTCTACATATCTTTGCCATTTATCGTCTTGCTTATAATAATGATAATAGTCATTTATAAATATAATTTTAGAGCACACCTTTGAAATCAGTAGGCGAGGCTGTAATTTCGCCAGCTGTTACTCTCATGAGCGAGGCGGAACATAATAGTTTTATCAGCCAAAAAGCTGCCGTGTCGTTTATTGCACCTCAAACATTAAAACAAATCCAGAGTTACGTGTTTCTGAACTTCCTCTCAGAAGACCGTAAATAGACCCTCCAGAAAAACGCGATTCTGGAGGGTCTAAGTAAAGAAGATCTCTGTGGCTTCAGGCTTGATCGCCGTTCAAATGACAGCGTTGGTTTCCCCAAAAGTGGGCGGGGCTGTAAAGTGACGTAGATTTTACTTTCATCTATTATTCAAAACCATTCTATTTATTCTGACGTAAATTAGTGTTTTATCCTTTTATTTATTCGTTTTTATTTTAAATCGTATAATGTCGGACTTTTGTTCCCGTCTGTGAGGAAAAGAAACGGCTCAGAGCCTCAAAATACTGAAATCTGTATTTTTGAAAATCTTTTTTTCCTTCTAATTTGTTATTCTTTTCTAAATAACACTGTTCAGTGCGAAGCCAAGACGCAGAGACGCGAGGCGACGTTCCGTGGGGACGGGTTATTTGGTGTCAGTTTGGTGTGTACGGACCTTAACAGTTGGGTGTCGCAGCTACCCCCCTAGAGAAAAAGTCTTCCTTTGTCCCTGTCCTTCCTGAAGTGTCATAAAACCACCTTGTCCAAACACCTGTTTTACACATACACTTAAAGTCACTCCCAGGATCTGACCTACTCAGAGAAACAGTTTACAGTTTAGCAATGTTAATACATTTGATAACATTCCCCCCTTTGATTAATTTGAATCACTAATTGTGGTATCAACTTTAAGACTAATTAACATTGGCATGTATATTTGTCAGTTCGAAAAGTGTTTCCACATCAGGTAGGTCTGTCCTAAATGCTCTGTCACTCTCCATCCTCACACATGCTTAGTTTGGCACTTTAGAGTTAGACTCCCATACATTGTTACAAATATAATACAAAGTATAAGAAGTGAATCAACTACCGAGGTGTCCCTGAGCAAGGCACCGCTCCCCACACGGCTCCCCGGGCGCCGTTCAAAATGGCAGCACACTGCTCCTAACACTAGGATGGATCAAATGCAGAAAAACAATTTCCCCACCGGGATTAATAAAAGTCCATCTTAATCTTAATCTTATCAAAAATCCAAAATGTTGAAATAGAATATAAACCCCTTTAGGTCAAATTGTCATGTAACCATTTATCGAAGGAATAACATCACAAAAAACGTCCTCAAGCTTTCTAAAGCTGTTTCACATATTAATCCTTTTACCCAAATGTTTAGGTATTAGTGTTGAACTTGCTTAACCGGTCAGATTTAGATTGAGTTACAGCTCAATTATTTTCCATTAGATCATCTACAGCAGTGGTTCCCTAACTTTTTGTGAAAGTGAAGTAAAAATCTCAAGGCACACCTATTGTGCAAAATAGCCCTTATAACACGTGTTATCACTCATATGTAAAATATCTGTAAATGTGCATAATTATTTACTAATGCCAAAAAAAATGTGACAAAGACAACTATATTACTCGTGAAATATTTATTAACGAAATATTTCAGAAATGTATTTGAAACGTTATCAAATTAGGCTTCATCAAAGCAGCAACACACTCATTTAAACCAGACAGGTCACAACATTAAAAATGAGACAAAAGAAATTCAGCACAGAGAACTGTGAATGCAAGGAAGCTGCATTGTCCACGGTCCTGAACTGCAAATTATAAAAGTAACATTTCAGCAATCAGCATTGAAACATGTGCTATTGTAAATATTTTGCCGACTTACAAATTAGTGAGATGCATGTGCCTGTCGGGGCGCGCAGACATTTTTAATCCTTGGTGGCCACTCGCAAGTCCTGTTCAACACAGAGCCGTGACCTCCTGTTGTTCTTCATGTAAACCAGAGTAGAGAACGCCAACTCCAGAGATGGGGTCGTTACTAAAAAAATGTAACATATTACATATTACTTTAAAAAAAAGTTATATATTACACTACTTTGTTACTATCTACATAAAGTAACTCGTTACTTTACTCGCCGAGCACGTACGAACTGCGCATGCGTGAGTGGCAATAACTCTCCTTACCAGCAGGCGGCGGTAGTGTGTATTTGTCATTCAAAAGAGACAACAACCGGAAGACAGAGAAGAAGAACAGACTGATATAAACAAACAACAAATAGCGTGTGCGGTAGCTCCACCTTAGCATGTGTTCTTTGCAGGTGCTTGTTGAGGTCTGACGTGGTGTTCACAGCAGTGGATAACAGCTTCTGGCCTGGACACAGTTTGCACCTCACCGTCACTTCCTGTCTATTCTTCGGACGAACTCAAAATAATGGGCAGACCTCCACCCCTCGAGAGTTATCGCTGACTCAGCCATGTTTATGCAGCTCTGCACGTGGAGATGTGGACGCGCTGATTACGTACATATAAACCTACAAAGTACTGATATAGTAAATTAAAAAATATTTATTTTATGAAGTTGTATATTGCAATAATAACGTATGGTTGTCACACAAGTCCCACGGCACACCCGGACTTGCCTCACGGCACACCGTTTGGGAACCACTGATCTACAGTAATATCCTTTCATACTTTCACATAGCAAACACATACCCTTTCATTTGTACTTTTCTCTTTAAATCTCACATTCTCTTCCCCTTCGTTTCATATTTATCTTAAACTTCCTGTTTTAGAAGAAATAACACATTCTCCTAACCAACATTGCAACTGGAAACTTTCTTTTCTCCAAATTAGTTTTCATAAAGTTAACATTCGGAATACCTCATTCAGTTACATTATCCACATTACTTTGACTTTCTCCACTCACTCAACCCAAAAAAAAGGAATTCCGTTGTTTTCTTTACTGTAACATGTGTAACAGTACAAACAACAAACAAGCATGTCATCACAACGACGTGGCCTTGAAGTGAAGTTGGTAATGGCCGGCTGTGCTGCGTCTTTCTCTGTAACCTCTTTGGCTTCGCACTCAAATGCCAACGCATTGTTGAGGTTGAGCTGTGATAGACCAACGTCTTTTCGCAGAGCTTGCATTTAACTTCCTTTGGACTTGTATGTTCGAAGTAGTTCCACAAGGAGGAACTCTTTTTACCTGCCGCTTTGTTCATCTTTAGTCGCACGTGTGAGGGGGGGGGGGGGGGGGGCGGTGTGCAGCGTCTGCAGCAGCAGTCTGCTCTGCACGCAGGCTTCCTCCAAGTTTACAGTAAAACAAAATGGTGGTGTGACCAATGACCATTTACAATTATTAATACTATTACTATTATTAGCATATATATATATATATATATATATATATATATTTTTTGGTTGAAACTAAGCCAGAAAAAAAAAAAAAAAAAATCGATTTTTAAAAATAATATTTGATTATGGAGACTGTAGCGAATATTCGAATAATCGCTGGCATCCCTGACAGTAACACCTTGGCCACTCAAATAAAACAGAATCTTGAGATTTAGTTTGAGCCCCACACTGAATTTCCACCTCCTGTGGAAGCAAACATGGCATATGTGCGGTTTTCCAGCTTGTGGATTTTAGGAACGCTCTCGTTTCCCACAAAGCCCCAAAATCATGCAGTTACACTGATCACATGCAGACATACATTCTCACTTATACTGTCGGGTTGTCAAGTCAGGTTTGGCCAGGTACAACCCAGTCAGTCGTTGACAGTGCTTTTCTCAAGTAACACTGTCAGTCAGGGTCAAAGGTCATTTGGTCTCAGTCTTTTGGTCATGTGTCGTGCTCTGCAGAGACTTTGATATTTCAGCATAGGCAGGTATCCTTTGTCTACACATCCTCCCCTCTGTCATGAACCTTGGAGTGACCTTCACTAACATTTTAACATTCGACAAGCAGGTCAGCACCGTAGTCAAATCCTACTTTTTTAAAATAAGACTATTGGCCAAAACCAAGTCGTGTTTATCTTTTAAAGACCTAGAAAGGGTTATCAACGCCTTTGTTTCCTCGATACTGGATTACTGCAACGCTCTGTATGTGGGTACGGACCAGGCCTCAATCAGACGCCTGCAGCTGGTGCAGAACGCAGCTGCATGTCTTCTGACTGGCCACATCACCCCAATTCTGGCTTCACTGCACTGGCTTCCAGTTCGGTTCCGAATTGATTTTAAACTCCTTTTATTTGTTTTCAAAGCCCTAAATGGGCTGGCTCCTGCCTATATAGCCAAACTCCTCCATCGCTACACCCCAGAGCCTTAAGGTCGGCTGATCAGCTGCTGCTGGTAGTGCCCAAGACCAGGCTCAAAACCCGAGGGCACCGAGGCTTCGCAGCGGCTGGCCCCAGGCTCTGGAACACTCTGCCCATCCATTACCTCATTCACACCAACGGTGTTTCGGGGCAGGTTCGGAGCTGGAGCACCGGGTTTTCCTGTTCACACCGCAGCGGAGCCGCCTCTTAGCTCCGGAATCCGGTTTGTTTCAAGCACCAAAAAATTGTCCGGCCAGAGCAAAAGCACCGCATACGTCACGCTTACGTCGAGCGGGGGCGGGGGCGGGATCAACTCCTGAACAACAACAACAAGCCTGCGTTTTATCCAGCTTGTACACAACGATGGAGAAACTTAACAAGCAGCAGTGGTCCACTGAAGAGACCAGCTACCTGCTGGGAGGCTGGTCTTCCGAAGAGGTTCAGCGGAAGCTGGAGCACCATCGGACATTGTTGTTGTTGTCGGTATCAGCTGTGAGGGGTTTCCGCGCGGTTTGGCTTTATGAAGCAGGCAGGCAAACGATGACGCAATGACTCCGCACCAGTCGGACTCTGGGCGGTGTGAACGGAGCCGGAGCTAAACCGAAGAACCGGTTCTGAACCTGAAAAGCTCACGGAGCGTGAACCGGAGTTGCGTTGGTGTGAATGAGGTACCTGTGAGGTCGGCCCAGACACTAGGGGCTTTTAAATCTACCCTGAAGACTCGCTTCTTCTCCCTGGCCTTCTCGTCAGAGCGGAGCACGACTCCTGACGTTTCCCTGTGCTTTTTATATATCTGTTGTAATGTATTGTCTTTTATTGTGATTGTAGTAATGTGTTTTTATTACATGTACAGCACTTTGGCTCGTCCACAGATCGCTTTTAAATGTGCTTTATAAATAAAACTTGATTTGATATTCATTGGGACAGCTGCTTCCCACATTTCCTTATAGTTCTACCTATCTAATAGATCTATATCAGAAACTATTATCTTGAGTCAAAACATTATGAGGATCTGTGTAGCTCTGCCATGTATTTCACAATTCATTACATTCATTTACGGTCAAAACGTGTTTAACGACCATAAACTCACTCGTGCCGTCCACAGATACCGGCGGTCTATCCGCCAAAACAAACTTAAGTTGTTGTCGATCACTTGCACGTCACTTCCGGTATGATGGGCATTCCCTTTCCGGTTTGATTCTCTAGTTTGTTAAAGTGTTTCGGGACTTGTACATTTGTCTCAGTTCTCGTAAAAGTGTTTTGCTAATCTCATTTTGTTTTATAAAATGTAAATTTGTATCAAAGGTAAGAAGGAGAGAAAAAAGTGAAGAGTTTCAGCATTTTGAGTTTATTTAAGACGGTCTGTTGTGTGGCAGTTACTGAAGACGTCTTTTTCTCACAACAGGAAGTCGGTCCTATTGGTGCTTCTTCCTGGTTCTGTCTATCTTCATCGTGCTCCTGGCTGTTGGAGCTGCGGGATATTTCCTGAAACTCAAGTTTCAAAGACCGTATGTAAGTCAGAAGGAAACAAAATGTGTTGTTGCTTCTTGAGTTTGTTCTGAATGAAGTCTTCATTTCATGTGTCCCGCAAGAGCTCTGAAAGAATATAATGCTGCTTTACAGAAGCACGTCGCCCATAAACTACATGTCCCACAATGCATCTCATTTTGTGACATGCACACTGAAGAGACTTGCAATTATTTGCCCTAGACTTCTGCTTTCAGACGTAGTTCATTTTGAAGTTATCAGATAATAATCCAATGCAGAGGCAATAATGTAATATAAGACATTATTTTATTTAGATATATGTATATTTATAGATTCTTAAAGTTGCAACTGGCCCTTTGAGTTCCACCTTAATGCTGATGTGGTCCGAGATGAAATTGAGTTTGACACCTGAGGGAGACACTTTAATAATAATAATTATTTACATTTCTCTTTCCCCTCCAGCCGCCGGACTGCAGCGACCCAGAAACCAAACCTCCTCCTTCCAAGTATTCCAGGGCCAGTATCGCCGATGCCGAGTGCGATACCGGTACCGATACTGATACGGATACTGATACTATTTAAAATGAAAAGCGTCTTATGCACTTTCATGTAGGGGAGAGCTGCATGACATGATTTGAGCTGAAGCATCATAACTAGACTAAATCTGAATTCATTTTCATGATTAAAGACGGGACAGTTTCTATAGGCAAATAAACGTTTTACTTTTGCAAATTTAAAGTGCAAACATGAAAAATAACATTACAAAATGGCCACAGTAGCGAACTGCCTTCTTGTAAACGCGCCGGGCAGGAAGTGGACCAGTCAGAGCATCCAGTCAATACCCAAAATAAACTAATGTTGCAGACCCTATCCCTCCGTAGTCTTTCAAGTAGGAGGAGACATGCCAGCGTTCTCCTCCGGTTTACAGGCACCGTGTAAATTATATATATAGAATAATTCTGATGATGAATGCTTTTTTTTTACCACTAAAATACAGCAACACATTTTTGATTCATGTCGTTTATAACTGGGATATTACAAGTATTATTTACTTTGTCTGCACAAAGCAGGCTGTCCAGGAAATATGCCCAAATCAACAAAAACTGCGAGCTGGCAAGCAAGACGCTCCGCTTCTGAAACGCGGCCGGTAGGGTTTGACGCTGTAGGAGGTCGGAACAAAACCGTGTGTGTGTGTGTGTGTGTGTGTGTGTGTGTGTGTGTGTGTGTGTGTGTGTGTGTGTGTGTGTGTGTGTGTGTGTGTGTGTTGTCAGTCTGATAATCGGCGTTCAGGCAGGGTGTGCGAGCCTCGGGGAGAGGAGGACAGCAGTGGAGAGAGAAGAAAAGAGCGCATATGAATGAAATTGTAGAGGAGAGAAAAAGTATAAAAGTATCGATCCTATTGGCTCTAGTATCGATATTTTGAAACGTAATATCGGAAGTATCGATGTTTTGGGATCGATCCGCCTGTGGGATTCAGACCTGCAGCACGCCTGGACACAAGTCGACCGACCGGGGAAACAACATCTTGAAACACAATGCATTACTTTAAGGTAGCATCTTACTTTTTGTTGTATTGTTCCATCTTCCGTTGTGCCTCCTTGAGAAAACTTTAGACATTGGAGCTTCTTTCAGACTTCAGAATATCCAAACAAAATACTTGTTCTCATCACAGTAAATGTAGCGTGTGTGTGCGTTGAGGGCTTTGATACCCCACAGATTGATCACTAAAAACTAACTGACTGTGATCGACCAGCACTCGAACGATGTTAGTCTGTGGATATCACTAATGTTAATGTTACTTGAATTTCTGGACAGTTTTCTGACTTTGCGAAGTTAGCTCAGTGACTCTCCTGCACTGTAAACATCAGCAATACCGGCTCTGCACAATTAAGGCACGGACACACCAGGCCGATTATCGGCTTCGGTGGCTGTCAGGCCGACGATGAGCGTTGACGCAGTCGGCCAAAGGCTGTCGGCAAAATAAATCACTCTGATTGGCTGTTCAGCTGGCGAATCAGTGCATGAGAAACGAAACGGAAGTGAGGGACGTAAACAAACTATTAAGAAGGCAAATCTGAGGTTTCATTTAACTCCAGCTCTCGACTCAGGTTCGGGAAAGCCCCGTGAGCTTCCCGCTGTAGAGGGAAAGTGGAACCCACACGCTACTTGTTGTTTGTTTATATCACGCAGCCTGTTCTTCTTCTCTCGGTTATCACGCAGTCTGTCTTCCGGTTGTTGTGTCCGGGCCTTTGAGCTGAACCTAAGAGAGCATATGCTTTTATGATTGTATGTGAATAAACTTGAATCTTCTGCGTTAAGTTTAACGTTAAATATCTGCGGAATGTTTACTCGCTTAGCTAGAAGTAAACAGGAACTGAGGGTACATTTAGTGGTTAAATACCTATTTTCATTTACACAAGATATGTATGTATGTATATGTCGTGTTTATGTGACAAACTCTGACTCAAAATGACTCAAAATGTCCATCGTGCGTACCAAGTGCATGATGGACGTCGCTCAGGAACTAAGCAGAGGACCAAATATCTATTTTGTAAAATGATGTGAAAAGTATGTAATGTAATAAAAATGTTTTTTATGTTCTCCTACCTTGTGAGTGCCTTCTTCAAAAAGTGTTAAAAGTATAAATTGATATAATCTTTAGTCCTGTGGTGTTTAGATATGGCGTGTTCATTTATTATGATTAGAGCAAACCGTAAAGGACCGTTCAGCGCGGAGAACCTCGTGATGAGAACACGTTCTCCCCTCAGACACAAAACATCTGCAGACACCAAGACACCAAAATACACATCTCCAACATTTTTAAAAACGTGACGTCACAGAGCGTGAGTTCACGGGAGAGGATTGGGGCAACGAGAGAAGGGGATTTTACTCAAATTAAGTTTTTCCCGAAAAAGAAATGCAGTTTCATTATAATACATTTTTATCCGGAAAAAAATCTAATCTAGTCTGATTTAAAGGGGACATATCATGCTATATTTGAACAATATATTGTAGGGCCATACCTATATAAAGTATATAAATATAGTAGGGATGCACGATATTGGTTTTTTGAAACCGATACCGATAACTTCCTGCTTCTCAAGACCGATAACCGATAATAATATAATATATATATTATTTTTTTATTTTATTTTTTTTACTTTTGATCACATCCCAAAATGTTTCCTCACGTCACGTTTCTAAAGAGTCAAGACGACACTTAATTATGTGTCAAACCAAAACCAGGCTTATATTTATATGATAGTTGTAGTGAATTACAATTTAATTATTTAATTTTAATTTTGATTTTCTTTTTTAACAGTTAAAAAATTATGATTTATAGTTTAACATTTACAGATTCTGACCTTTTTTAACTTGAACTGACGGTTGGCCTGTTTTCCTCCTCGGAGCCGTTGCTGTTGCCAGGCAACGGCTCCCTCTTCCGCTCCACAGAACACACCGACAAACTGTCACTTTCTTCCCACCTCAGAGCGCGCCCTGCTCGGCCACAGATCCCCGGATCGTCCGGTGTCCGCGGCGGAGCTCCGGTTCTCTGTTTCTCCGTTGTTTCTCTTCCCTGTTCCCGGTGTTCATGTCCCCGCGTGACGGGGAGGAAACTCAACCGCATCAGTGAGCATGAGTCACGTGGTTAAAGGGAAATTACGTTATCTTAAAGGTCCCATGTCATGACCATTTCTACTGATCATATTTCCATTGTTGAGGTCTAGAATAGATTTAAATTATGCCATTTTCCAAAATCACATTGGTTTCTTATACAGCATCTCATAGTATGTGTATTCACCAGGTATTCACTCTCTGTCGGGCGGACTGGCCATCGGGACCCCGATAGGCCGCTACTGAAGTGGGCCGGTCGGACGATGTGGGCCGGTCGGACGATGTGGGCCGGTCGGACGATTCCGACACCCCATTCACTTTGAATGGGGTGACGTCACTTTTCGCCGAACTGCATTGTGGGAAGCGACGCTGCAAAAGTTGAGCAATGTTCAACTTTTGACGCCTCGGCAGAAGCGTCAGCCAATCGAATCATATGCCAGTCCAAGCTCTAGCCAATCAAACCGCTGCTTGTGTGTCAGGGGCGGGAGATTCATGTGATTGGTCAAGTTTCAGACACGCCCGCCGGCAAGCGACAACGCATGCCGCTGTGTGGACGGGCCGTAAGTGTGGCTTGATATTGAGTAAGAAAAAGGTTTATAACGCTGTGAGAATGGGTCTGTGGGGAGCATTTCTCCGCGATCCACAGCTCTATGCAAGTCAATGGGACGCCCTGGCCGTTTCTCAATCTCGAGGATTCTGGCTTCCAAGCCAATATTTCAAGGATGCTACGTCATTGAGTGCCGCCAAAGTACTGTTCCAATGTCCAGCATACTTGGAATTCCACCGAGGCCGCGTCCTTGGTTTGGGGGAAATTTCGAGGCTGCACATGGGTAGACTTTGCGTCCTTAAAATCCCCACAATGCTTTGCGCACGGACCAATTTCAAAAACCCTTGCGGAGAATGGCTGAACCGACGCAGCACACATTTAAATGTAAGTGTGTAGTGGCGTAGAACATGTGTTGGTAGATATGTTACTTTGTTATCACCAGAAATGTGTTCCGTGAAAGTAAAGCAAGTTCATAATTAGATAGACATCGTGAGGTATTTATTTTCGGCACAGTTTATGTTGAAACCGTTAGAGAGAGTGGCACACTTGTTAGCCTGTTCCATTCTTCTTCGTTTTCCGAAGCCGTGGCTTGGAAGCATACTTGCTTCGTTTCTGAAGGAAGTGACTTGGAAGTACGCGACTACCAAGCCAGCATCCTCGCGATTGAGAAACACCCACAGTTAGGTAGCCAAGGGGTCCTGGTGTGTGAGGTGCTCCGCTGATTGGTCCATTTGGGCCAATCCGGTCATTTGTTGTTGATCTGGGCGTTCACACGTCACAGAACCAGGAAGCAAACAATGGAAAAGGAGAAATCCCCAACGAGGCGTTCTGGGGCAGCAGACAGGTCTTCTCTGTGTTAGAGCTGTACTCGCTACAGGGCGCACTTTGAGGGTTTGTGACTGCAGACGGGTTACATGCAGAAATAGGAGACTGTGGCCGTTTCTCAATGTCGAGTACACCTGCTGCAGAGCCACTATTTAAAGTATACTACGTCATAGAGTGGCGCCGAAGGACTGTTTAAATGCATGTTAAATGCCCAGCATTCTGCGCCACTCTATGACGTAGTATACTTGAAATAGTGGCTCTGCAGCAGGTGTACTCGACATTGAGAAACGGCCCACGGCTCAGTGGAATAATGCGCTGAACTTAGTGTGTCGAACTTTGAATCAGGAAGTTCAAACCCCGCTGCAGTCAGCATGTCGTTGTGTCCCTGGGCAAGACACTTCACCCCAAATTGCTCCTGTGGGATTGTCCACAGTATTGAATGTATGTAAGTCGCTTTGGATAAAAGCGTCTATCATGTGACATGTGATGTAATGACAAAGGTAACAACCTTCGTAACACACAAGGGGACAGGTCATAACCGGAAAAGCATGACATGGGACCTTTAATTCAGAGATATTTGAATCCAATCATCCCTTATTCAGTAATGCATTTTAAATGAATTAAATAGGGACGTTACACCATAAATAAAAATCATATCAAAGACATATTATTTATTATTTAAAACGAATTATTATTATTATTATAGAAAACAAGTAAATATTAATATATTAATATATTTTACTGAGTGAAAGAAGTTATACAACTTTCGAAAAAATTCTGTTATAAGTCATTATTTATGCTATTTATATGTATTTAGACATGACTTAAATTATAAATAAATTATCAAAATAGTTAATCTGATAATCTCCTTAAATATATATATATATATATACAGTATACCAACATATAAAAATGCATTCATATACCACACATGTTTTCAAAGGCTTTGAGAATATAGCTTTATTGATAAATACAAATATATAATTTCATATAATAGACACAAAACTAATAGTCCCTGCACATAAAATAAACATATATTTAGACAGCAGTATATATACTGACCTGAATTCTGCATAATAACATAAAGCTGAGATAAAAACAAATCAGCAGCAGTTTCATATTATGGGATGTAATGAGGAGTCCAGCCTGCAGGGGGCGCAGTGCTGCAATGATTACATATAAAGCAAAATAATAACAAATACACTACGAAGCCAATATGATGCATATTTTAACACTTTATTAATATAATTTGATGCATGTGTTGTTGCGTATGAATGCCCTGCATGTCTGCCTGTATTTCCCTTTATTTAAAACTTTTAATAAAGTGGAAAATACACAGAAATAACTGGCATAAAATGTGAAAAACTTACACTGTTTCCAACAACTCTTAATATTCTGTGACCTTGATTGGCTCTTAATTGTAATATGTTTAAACTCGACCTTTGCTTTAACTTTCTTCCAAGTTTCATTCCAATTAAGGCACTACTTTTTCTGTATTTCTGCTGAAAAAACAGACAAACTGAACCAAAAACACAACATATGTTTTGCCATATATTAAATCCCCACAAGTCTATACAATATATAAAAACCTCAATAAATACACAACAAAAAGGTATAAACGTAACATTAGAGGATCACTATAGTGGTTATCCTTTATACACAATGTAGTTGGTGCTGAGTTCAGGTGCAGTGGGAGAAACGGGCTCTCAGTGGTCGGTGTGTTTGTACTGCAGACTGGTTCCATGGTTCAGAGGCAGCATGCTGTTGGAGAGAGAGCCAGAATAACACCAGCAAAACAGACAGGACTACAGACACACACACACACACACACACACACACACACACACACACACACACACACACACACACACACACACACACACACACACACACACACACACACAGACAGACATGCACACACGCGCACACACACACACACACACACACACACACACACACAGACGGACACACACACACACACACACACACACACACACACACACACACACACACACACACACACACACACACACACACACACACACACACGCATGCAGACAGACAGACACACAGAAGGAGAGAAAGACAGACACAAAGACAGATTTATTAAAGAGTCCTCTCCTGCTGATGTTCAGGTGTATATCAGTATGTAGTGTCTCTACTTTAAAGAGTCCTCTCCTGCTGATGTTCAGGTGTATATCAGTATGTAGTGTCTCTACTTTAAAGAGTCCTCTCCTGCTGATGTCCAGGTGTATATCAGTATGTAGTGTCTCTACTTTAAAGAGTCCTCTCCTGCTGATGTTCAGGTGTATATCAGTATGTAGTGTCTCTACTTTAAAGAGTCCTCTCCTGCTGATGTTCAGGTGTATATCAGTGTGTAGTGTCTCTACTTTAAAGAGTCCTCTCCTGCTGATGTTCAGGTGTATATCAGTATGTAGTGTCTCCACTTTAAAGAGTCCTCCCCTGCTGATGTTCAGGTGTATATCAGTATGTAGTGTCTCTACTTTAAAGAGTCCTCTCCTGCTGATGTTCAGGTGTATATCAGTATGTAGTGTCTCCACTTTAAAAAGTCCTCTCCTGCTGATGTTCAGGTGTATATCAGTATGTAGTGTCTCCACTTTAAAAAGTCCTCTCCTGCTGATGTTCAGGTGTATATCAGTATGTAGTGTCTCTACTTTAAAGAGTCCTCTCCAGCTGATGTTCAGGTGTATATCAGTATGTAGTGTCTCTACTTTAAAGAGTCCTCTCCTGCTGATGTTCAGGTGTATATCAGTATGTAGTGTCTCTACTTTAAAGAGTCCTCTCCTGCTGATGTTCAGGTGTATATCAGTATGTAGTGTCTCTACTTTAAAGAGTCCTCTCCTGCTGATGTTCAGGTGTATATCAGTATGTAGTATCTCTACTTTAAAGAGTCCTCTCCTGCTGATGTTCAGGTGAATATCAGTATGTAGTGTCTCTACTTTAAAGAGTCCTCTCCTGCTGATGTTCAGGTGTATATCAGTATCTAGTGTCTCCACTTTAAAGAGTCCTCCCCTGCTGATGTTCAGGTGTATATCAGTATGTAGTGTCTCCACTTTAAAGAGTCCTCTCCTGCTGATGTTCAGGTGGATATCAGTATGTAGTGTCTCTACTTTAAAGAGTCCTCTCCAGCTGATGTTCAGGTGTATATCAGTATGTAGTGTCTCTACTTTAAAGAGTCCTCTCCTGCTGATGTTCAGGTGTATATCAGTATGTAGTGTCTCTACTTTAAAGAGTCCTCTCCTGCTGATGTTCAGGTGTATATCAGTATGTAGTGTCTCTACTTTAAAGAGTCCTCTCCTGCTGATGTTCAGGTGTATATCAGTATGTAGTGTCTCTACTTTAAAGAGTCCTCTCCTGCTGATGTTCAGGTGGATATCAGTATGTAGTGTCTCTACTTTAAAGAGTCCTCTCCTGCTGATGGTCAGGTGGATATCAGTATGTAGTGTCTCTACTTTAAAGAGTCCTCTCCTGCTGATGTTCAGGTGTATATCAGTACGTAGTGTCTCTACTTTAAAGAGTCCTCTCCTGCTGATGTTCAGGTGTATATCAGTACGTAGTGTCTCTACTTTAAAGAGTCCTCTCCTGCTGATGTTCAGGTGTATATCAGTATGTAGTGTCTCTACTTTAAAGAGTCCTCTCCTGCTGATGTTCAGGTGGATATCAGTATGTAGTGTCTCTACTTTAAAGAGTCCTCTCCTGCTGATGTTCAGGTGTATATCAGTATGTAGTACCTCTACTTTAAAGAGTCCTCTCCTGCTGATGTTCAGGTGTATATCAGTATGTAGTACCTCTACTTTAAAGAGTCCTCTCCTGCTGATGTTCAGGTGTATATCAGTATGTAGTGTCTCTACTTTAAAGAGTCCTCTCCAGCTGATGTGCAGGTGTATATCAGTATGTAGTGTCTCTACTTTAAAGAGTCCTCTCCTGCTGATGTTCAGGTGTATATCAGTATGTAGTGTCTCTACTTTAAAGAGTCCTCTCCTGCTGATGTTCAGGTGTATATCAGTATGTAGTGTCTCTACTTTAAAGAGTCCTCTCCTGCTGATGTTCAGGTGTATATCAGTATGTAGTGTCTCTACTTTAAAGAGTCCTCTCCTGCTGATGTTCAGGTGTATATCAGTATGTAGTGTCTCTACTTTAAAGAGTCCTCTCCTGCTGATGGTCAGGTGGATATCAGTATGTAGTGTCTCTACTTTAAAGAGTCCTCTCCTGCTGATGTTCAGGTGTATATCAGTACGTAGTGTCTCTACTTTAAAGAGTCCTCTCCTGCTGATGTTCAGGTGTATATCAGTATGTAGTGTCTCTACTTTAAAGAGTCCTCTCCTGCTGATGTTCAGGTGTATATCAGTATGTAGTGTCTCTACTTTAAAGAGTCCTCTCCTGCTGATGTTCAGGTGGATATCAGTATGTAGTGTCTCTACTTTAAAGAGTCCTCTCCTGCTGATGTTCAGGTGTATATCAGTATGTGGTGTCTCTACTTTAAAGAGTCCTCTCCTGCTGATGTTCAGGTGTATATCAGTATGTAGTGTCTCTACTTTAAAGAGTCCTCTCCTGCTGATGTTCAGGTGTATATCATTATGTAGTGTCTCTACTTTAAAGAGTCCTCTCCTGCTGATGTTCAGGTGTATATCAGTATGTAGTGTCTCTACTTTAAAGAGTCCTCTCCTGCTGATGTTCAGGTGTATATCAGTATGTAGTGTCTCTACTTTAAAGAGTCCTCTCCTGCTGATGTCCAGGTGTATATCAGTATGTAGTGTCTCTACTTTAAAGAGTCCTCTCCTGCTGATGTTCAGGTGTATATCAGTATGTAGTGTCTCTACTTTAAAGAGTCCTCTCCTGCTGATGTTCAGGTGTATATCAGTATGTAGTGTCTCTACTTTAAAGAGTCCTCTCCTGCTGATGTTCAGGTGTATATCAGTATGTAGTGTCTCTACTTTAAAGAGTCCTCTCCTGCTGATGTTCAGGTGTATATCAGTATGTAGTGTCTCTACTTTAAAGAGTCCTCTCCTGCTGATGTTCAGGTGTATATCAGTATGTAGTGTCTCTACTTTAAAGAGTCCTCTCCTGCTGATGCTCAGGTGTATATCAGTATGTAGTGTCTCTACTTTAAAGAGTCCTCTCCTGCTGATGCTCAGGTGTATATCAGTATGTAGTGTCTGTACTTTAAAGAGTCCTCTCCTGCTGATGCTCAGGTGTATATCAGTATGTAGTGTCTGTACTTTAAAGAGTCCTCTCCTGCTGATGTTCAGGTGTATATCAGTATGTAGTGTCTCTAATTTAA
>NC_047520.1:1839897-1877397 GCF_902827115.2 Pseudochaenichthys georgianus
GCAATTTTACAATTAAACAGCTGTGAACAAACGACGACGGGAAACAACGTTAATATCCGCTAGAGTTGTGTAAATCTGACGCAATATTAACACAACCTGTAGAGCTTTTCGTCCTCTCGAATACCCTCTCACACCGCAACGGCAAAGACACTAATGATAACTAAATCTAGAGCGATATATTTGGGTATATTTGTTTTATGAAAGACGCCGGCAACGCTTCACGATGCATAAACATTACCAGCAGACATGTCCTTTAGCTCAGACATACATATGCGATTGCAGATTTCACATATCGTTGCGATCCAAAATACCCGCTAATCGTCCACGAGCAGTTCCTGTATCGTTGTTCCAGAAAGAAAAGCCAGCTCTGAGTCCAAGCGGCTGCAGAAGGTTGTTGACATTTGACGATTTCAGGCTTTGAGGAAATCTGTGGAGAAAACACAAAACAAAACACGGTCTTTATTAGAAAGGGATGTTTCTCTAAATGTTCGATTCGACCGAAGACATTTCGTCTGTGTCGGATTAACACCAAAGCCTTTCTGTCCCCGGAGTCAGAGCTGAACTGGAGAAGCAGCGTTCGGTACGCTCCAAACATCTGGTCCCAGAAACCGGCAGGTCCGCTGCAGCTCTTTCAATCCAGCAAGAAGACTTTTCTTTTTGCCGCTGCTTTGAATCGAAACTGAGCCGTCGTGTTTTGGTTAATGAACATGTGGGCTGGTCTCCTCCGTGTGAGCGGCTCGGGACGTGTGTGCCACGAGCGTACACAGCTCGGAGACACCTTGAAGAAAGCCATCAGTCAAGTGGAGCTTCTGTGTGAACATCTTAAACTGCACTGTAACTTTGTATTCATGTCTTTTAATGTTTCTTTTATTATCTTTTACTGTTTTTAAATGCCTTCGTCTGAATGTCTTTCAGTTTTCTAAAGCACCTTGAATTGCCTGGTGCTGGAAGGTGCTGTATGAATAAACTTGCCTTGCCTTCTAATATTTAGAAGACGAAACAAAGCGACAAGTTATTAAAGGTCTCTGGTCATGTGACACAAAGGCTTTCTTAAAATGTAATGTTTAAACAAAATGTGGAATCATTTTAGTCAAAGCTCAAATTGAGAAATTAAGATCTTTGTGTTGAATCTCACCTTTTCTGTTTGTCCGTGTTCTTCTTCTGTTGAAATGAATTAATCCAACCAGAGAAGAAGAAGAAGAAGAGTTTCTCTGCGTCCTGCAGATGAACTGACGAGTCAGACTGAAGCTCTCCGTTTGACTCTGTCTCAGCCCGTACACTCTGACACCATCTCTACTATCTGACACACACACACACACACACACACACACACACACACACACACACACACACACACACACACACACACACACACACACACACACACACACACACACACACACACACACACACACACACACACACACACACACACACACACACACACACACACACACACAGTCTCTCACTCTCACACACAGTCTCTCACTCTCACACACAGTCTCACACACACACACACACACTCACGTGATTGCACGCAGCTTCTCCAAAGAGTCACTTCATAAACCGTGTTGTGGAAATTGAGTGGAACGTCGTGCAGACAGAGAGCGGGACTTAATTGGCCCGTTTGAACTCGAGCGATCGGAAAGGCTTTATTATGAAACCACGTGAAACTACTTTCCACTTTATCCTGTAGGATTTAACTTCTTAAATGTGCACGAGGCCGTGGTTCATACTGCATCTGAAGAACGCTTAATTAAACTGAACGATAAAAGAGTTGTTTAGTGAGGTTTCCTGCAGCGACTCATGGTTAGATGAAATAAGTTTAAAATGTATTTGTGAATAAGAAATATGTGGAAAGAAATCAGAAGTAAATCTGAAAGAAATCTGAAAGAAATCTGAAAGAATGATATAAGTATTATCATGTTATAAAAGCAGTGACTCCCTGTTTGCGTGGATATTTAAATACATCTGAGAAATGTCAAAAAATTCAAAGTAAAATATTTAGAAATATCCGAAAAATACGTTTAAGGAAAGTCTCGAAATGATTTGGAAAGAAAATGGGTTAAATTTAGGAATCCGTTTTCTTAGAAACTCATGAAAGATATGATTTTTAGAAACCCTTCTTCCTCACAACACAAAGCCACACACACGATGAAGATCTGATGAAGACGATGCTCCAGATTGAACATTATAGAAAGCACTTAGCCTGCGAGCCGCTCTCAGAGTTCTGTTTGTTTGTTTCAGTGCTTCAGTAAACAGAGAGATACACAGACGAAAGCTGTACGTGACTCCTGCCATGCAGGGACACACACACACAGCCACACACACAGCCACACACACACACACACACACACACACACACACACACACACACACGGTCACACACACACAGGCACACACACACACACACACACACACACACACACATACTCATTCACTCACACACACACACACACACACACACACACACACACACACACACACACACACACACACGCACACACACACACACTCACACACACACACACACACACAGCCACACTCACACGCACACACACACACACAGCCACACAAGTATGTGTAAATATGTATACTATATTTGATTTAGTTTGAACCAGGTTACTACTCATCCAGTTC
Organism: Pseudochaenichthys georgianus; assembly: GCF_902827115.2. Classification (NCBI taxonomy): domain Eukaryota; kingdom Metazoa; phylum Chordata; class Actinopteri; order Perciformes; family Channichthyidae; genus Pseudochaenichthys; species Pseudochaenichthys georgianus. Next base: position 1,842,538 of record NC_047520.1, read on the forward strand.
ACGGTGTGTGTTTCTTAAATGGAGCACCAGTGAAGTGTTCTGACTGAGGGAAGTAAAGCAGGGTCTCATTTGCATATTTCCCCCCACAGACAGTCCCAAACATGGAACACCCTTCATGTCTTTGATCGGTGTCCTATCTAAGAAGTGAATCAGCCAGTTACATCAAGAACTAGACGTCACATCGGGCGACTGTTTCCACGGCGATGAAAAGACTTTATCAGACCACCAGCTCTGTGAACGACAGTTATGTTCTTAGTGTCCTCTCGTGGAACTATAAAAGCCCTGCTGGTTAATAAACAAATCACACTGGAGAGTAATTAAGAGGAACAAACAAGTGAATGAAACCGCGACAGGAAACAGAGCGGCAGCTGCTGCTGGTTCCAGCCTCAACGAGAACTTTATTGGACGCTTTGAAGAGAACGCATCAGATTCAGAGTTTCCATCCTGTGGTCTCCAACATCTGAGAGAGAGAGAGGGGGGGGGAGAGAGAGAGAGAGAGAGCGAGAGGGAGAGAGGAAGAGAGAGAGAGGGGGAGAGAGAGAGAGGGGGGAGAGAGGGGGAGAGGGAGAGGGGGAGAGAGGGAAGTTTCAACATGGCAGTGAATGCACTCAAAGAAAGAGCCAGAAGAGCTCTAAATGTAATTAAGAGAACATTTTATAATGTCCAAATTCCAATTAAAATCTGGCTCAAAATCTTTGATAGTGTGATCCAGCCCGTTGCGCTGTACGGTAGTGAAGGATCCAGCCCATGGCGCTGTACGGTAGTGAAGGATCCAGCCCGTTGCGCTGTACGGTAGTGAAGGATCCAGCCCGTTGCGCTGTACGGTAGTGAAGGATCCAGCCCGTTGCGCTGTACGGTAGTGAAGGATCCAGCCCGTTGCGCTGTACGGTAGTGAAGGATCCAGCCCGTTGCGCTGTACGTAATGAAGGATCCAGCCCATTGCGCTGTACGGTAGTGAAGGATCCAGCCCATGGCGCTGTACGGTAGTGAAGGATCCAGCCCATGGCGCTGTACGGTAGTGAAGGATCCAGCCCATGGCGCTGTACGGTAGTGAAGGATCCAGCCCATGGCGCTGTACGGTAGTGAAGGATCCAGCCCATGGCGCTGTACGGTAGTGAAGGATCCAGCCCATGGCGCTGTACGGTAGTGAAGGATCCAGCCCGTTGCGCTGTACGGCAGTGAAGGATCCAGCCCGTTGCGCTGTATGGTAGTGAAGGATCCAGCCCATGGCGCTGTACGGTAGTGAAGGATCCAGCCCGTGGCGCTGTACGGTAGTGAAGGATCCAGCCTGTTGCGCTGTACGGTAGTGAAGGATCCAGCCCGTGGCGCTGTACGGTAGTGAAGGATCCAGCCTGTTGCGCTGTACGGTAGTGAAGGATCCAGCCCGTGGCGCTGTACGGTAGTGAAGGATCCAGCCCGTTGCGCTGTACGGTAGTGAAGGATCCAGCCTGTTGCGCTGTACGGTAGTGAAGGATCCAGCCCGTGGCGCTGTACGGTAGTGAAGGATCCAGCCTGTTGCGCTGTACGGTAGTGAAGGATCCAGCCTGTTGCGCTGTACGGTAGTGAAGGATCCAGCCCGTGGCGCTGTACGGTAGTGAAGGATCCAGCCCATGGCGCTGTACGGTAGTGAAGGATCCAGCCCGTGGCGCTGTACGGTAGTGAAGGATCCAGCCTGTTGCGCTGTACGGTAGTGAAGGATCCAGCCTGTTGCGCTGTACGGTAGTGAAGGATCCAGCCCGTTGCGCTGTAAGGCAGTGAAGGATCCAGCCCATGGCGCTGTACGGTACACTCTAAAAAACAGTGGGTTATTTCATCTACCCAACCATTTGGTTATGAAATGTTTAACTCATTCTGGGTTATGTATATGGTATTGGGTATTGGTTTGCATGAATCGCAACAATTTCACATGTATTAGATTCATTCATGTTGAGATAAACTGAGACAAAGGGGACTTCCAGACTGCCATTGTTTGATTTTGACCGCGATCTGGCGGGAAAGGTTTTCCCCTGCATCCTGTGTGCACTCGCGATATTTGGGCATAACCGTAAACTTAACCATCATCATCGCGAGAGAAGATCATTGAGACAAGAAAGACCGTTGGGGGAAGTTGGAGGAGGTAAGCAGAAAACATTGTCATCTAACTGTCCATCCATCCATCCATCTTCTCCCGCTTATCCGTGGTCGGGTCTCGGGGGCAGCAGTTCCAGCAGAGAGCCCCAAACTTTCTTTTCCCTGGCGACATCAACCAGCTCTGACTGGGGGATCCCAAGGCGCTCCCAGGCCAGCGAAGAGATATAATCCCTCCACCTGGTCCTAGGTCTACCCCTTGGTCTCTTCCCAGCTGGACGTGCCTGGAACACCTCCCTAGGGAGGCGCCCAGGTGGCATCCTAACTAGGTGCCCGAACCACCTCAACTGGCTTCTTTCGACGCGAAGGAGGAGCGGCTCAACTCCGAGTCCCTCCCTGATGACCGAACTTCTCTCCTTATCCCTAAGGGAGACGCCAGCCACCCGGCGGAGGAAACCCATCTCGGCCGCTTGTATCCGCGATCTGGTTCTTTCGGTCATGACCCATCCTTCATGACCATAGGTGAGGGTAGGAACGAAAATGGCCCGGTAGACAGAGAGCTTTGCCTTCTGGCTCAGCTCTCTTTTCGTCACAACGGTGCGGTAAAGCGACTGCAATACCGCTCCCGCTGCTCCGATTCTCCGGCCCATCTCACGCTCCATTGTTCCCTCACTCGAGAACAAGACCCCGAGATACTTGAACTCCTTCACTTGGGGTAAGGACTCATTCCCTACTTGGAGTGGACAGTCCATCGGTTTCCTGCTGAGAACCATGGCCTCAGATTTGGAGGTGCTGATCCTCATCCCAGCCGCTTCACACTCGGTTGCGAACCGATCCAGTGAGTGCTGAAGGTCGCAGACCGATGAAGCCATCAGAACCACATCATCTGCAAAAAGCAGTGGTGCAATCCTTAGTCCACCGAACTGCAGACCCCCCCCCCCCCACGACTACGCCTCGAAATCCGATCCATGTATATTACAAACAGGATTGGTGACAAAGCGCAGCCCTGGCGGAGGCCAACCCTCACCGGAAATGGGTCCGACTTCCTGCCGATCCGATCTGTCATCTAACTGTGAATCTGTTAATAAATGTCATCAACTGCTAGTCCATGAGCGATATTGTGGTAACGTTGATAGTTAATTTGTTATTTAGTGTTCTTTTTTATCTCACTTAAAAAGCCGAATGAGCCGACGAACATGCTAAAGCTAACGTCGTTAACTAGCTAGTCTGTGTAACTGCCAGTTAGAGAGATGGTTCAAATGTAGGATATCAGGATTGAAAACTAAATGACGGTAGCATTACCAAGTTAAACGGAAAGTGTGCTACCCCAGGCGCTTATATGTCAGTAATATCAGCCCCTTTTACAAAAGGAATGTTGCACCGTTATTCGGCTGCGTCACGTAAATTAGCTGCCAAGCTAGCTGCCATGCGGAGCTGACTGCCACTGTGGTTTTCGCTCTGCTCTGTAGCCCCCTCCACGAGTAAGGTTTCCACGGCAGGTATTATGTATGCTAGCAGCAACGCACAGAGTTAACACAATTATACAAACATGGGTTAATTATTGGAGGTAACGGAGTTATTTATTTTTGTTAAAGTTTCAGCTACAATAAAACAACCATGGTGCTGTTTCTTTTGATGTGAAATATTATTTATATATTTTAAATAAAAAGAAATGTTAATTCTGTTTACAGTTCTGTCATCACATTATGTAATGTCATTTGTTAATTCAGTTTGAAAGCTTAGCACTTAAGGCTGGATCCATGTCTTTTAAATTGAAGAGCTCTGTTGAATTGGTTTGGATATGACTAAGTAATTCGTCAACTTCTGTCTGATAAGGGGACTGATAAGGTTTGGTGTAACTTAACTTTCACTTTCATTGGTCTCTCTCAATTTTTCACAGCAATGTGTGACTGCAAAGGTTCCTGTGGCTGCTGTCCGTAGTTGGTTAACTAATCTTGCTCTATTGTGGGTTGACCTGTTTCTAGCAGTCACAAAAGTGTATCACTCTATATAAAAATAAAGGCTTTGATACAACCATAAGTCTGCAGATAAAATACAATGCTAATAACCATAGTAAGTGGGGCTCATGTGTGCTAAATACAACAGGTAATACAAATAAATGAATAGGAGAAGCAGACATTTGTCAGTTTTCGTAGCCTCATCAGCAGTGAGGTTGAAGTCAAGCAAATGTACATTTTATGTTTTGTTTAAATTAAGCTCTTTATGTGTTTTTGTCTCAGATCAATGGACGATTTTGTGTGTGACACATTGACACAGTGGCAGTTGACACACCTTATTGATAGATTTAAAGGTAAGAACATGTTTTTGTTTACGTTCACAGCAAGCAGATCGTCTGTATAGCTAGGTAAAGGAATTATTTGAAATGGCATTGACTGCATTGTATTTTAAGTTACTGAAAATGCATTTTTATTCCAATAGCTTCCATGTAATTAGCCTCTTATTTTTTGCTGTTCTCCATGGTTTAAATATGTCCTTGTATTTTGTTTTTTTGTCTTTCAGACGAGGGAATTGACGAGGAGAGTTTTCTTCTTTTAGACGAGGGGACCATCAGCCAATTGATTCCAAAAGCTGGCCCCAGGCTTAAGTTCCTCAAAAAATGTAGAGGACTTGTAAGTATAGTTAGATCACTGCAGATGTGAGAGGCTACACCCCTCCCCCACACACGCATATTAATTCTGAGGATTTGTTCAAATTTGTGAGCAGATGGCATATATTTGCTTTAAATGCAAAAGGCAAATTCCAGGAGATGCCAAGACTCTCTTTCAACATTTACGTGCAGTACATCATGTAAACCATTCATCAACATATTTCCAATGTAGTGAAACTGGTTGTGGTAGAACATTTTCTTTTATAAGGTCTTATAGAAGACACCTATTAAAGGAGCATGAAAACCAAAGTGATACTCCCGATGATCCCCTTGAAGGTCCAGCCCAGCCTGTTGACATACAGCTTGCTGACAATGAGCCTGTACAGGGAGTTGAGGATGAATGGGATGAACTAGGGCAAGATGACATGACCAACCGGGTAGCCCTTTTTTTTAGCTCATCTGAGGTCTAAACCTTCTTTGACATTCTCTAACTTAAACTTTATGGTTCAACACACCTCTAGTTTAATTGGTGATATTGTGCGCAAACTAGAATCAAAGACTATGTCTTTATTTCGTCATTTTGGTCTTGATCAAAGCCCAGAGGTAGAAGAGCTTGGGCTGGAGTTCTTGGAATTAGCCGAGCCTTTCAAAGGACTTGATACAGATTATAAACAGATGCAGTATTTTGCTAAATCAGGAAACTTCATTCAGCCAGTTGAGGAGATGTTCACTGGGGGGGCATGCTTTGTTCAGCAAAGGGCCTCTGCCACTGGCACTGTGCGACAAGTCTCAGTTCGTGATTCATATCAGCGTATTCCGCTGCAGCGCCTTCTAACCAAGCTACTTGAAATTCCTGGGGTTTTACAGGCCATGCAAGAATGGCAGCAGAGAGAGAGTGATGCTCTTCAAGATTTATTTGATGGGCAGTTTTGTAAAACGCATCCACTGTTATTAAAAGAGGTTTCGATCCCACTTATGATTTACCAAGATGATTGTGAGACAGTCAATCCGCTTGGGTCTAAGACTGGGGTTCACAAGTTAGGATTTATATATTTCACCCTAAAGAGCTTGCCACCAGACCTGCTATCAAGTTTGCAGTCACACTTCCTTTTAGCAGTGTACAAATCCGATGACGCTGAGACCTATGGCCTTGATGCAGTGCTATTGTGGAAGAGATCAGGTGTCTTGAGAGGGATGGCATCACTGTTGATACCCCCAACTTTCAAGGTGTTGTAAGGTTTACAGTGGTCCAGGTAGTGGGAGACAATTTGGGCGTGAATGCCATGCTTGGCTATATTGAAAGCTTCTCTGGAAATGATATGTGTCGGTTTTGCAGAATACATAAGGATGCCCGGAGGTCTCAGACGCTGGCAGATCCTGCACTATTGCGTGATGTCAATAGTCATGAGGCAGATTTGCGTACAGCCGACCGCTCCCAGACAGGCCTGAATAGAGACAGTGTCTTGAATGACTTGTCTTTCTATCATGTAACCGACAACATAGCACCTGACATCATGCATGATATACTGGAAGGCGTAGGGCCATATGAAGTCAAGCTTGTGTTGACTTCGCTGATTGAGCAGAAACATCTAACACTTGACAAACTAAACTACAGAATCACAAGCTTTGACTACGGCTTTTGCGATAAGGGTAACAAACCTTCTGTAATTAGTAAGGATGATCTAAAAAAGGTTAAAGGCGCCATGCATCAATCAGCAGCTCAAATGTGGTGCCTACTTAGGTTGCTGCCGACAATGATAGGTGACCTGGTCCCCATTAGGGTTGCCAGAAACTGACCATGATCAAAATCGATTATTCGGCTGCCCTGGCGAATAATAATCGATTATTCGACTTCCTTCGGACTTGTAAGTTTGAAGTAGTTCCACGAGGAGGAACTCTTTTTACCTGCCGCTTTGTTCATCTTTAGTGAGGGAGAGGGAGAAGGGGGGGTGGGGTCGGTGTGAGGGAGAGGGGGGGGGTGGGGTCGGTGTGTAGCGTGCTGCAGCAGCAGTCTGCTCTGCACGCAGGCTTCCTCCAAGTTTACAGTAAAACAAACTGGTGGTGTGACCAATGGCCATTTACAATTATTAATACTATTACTATTATTAGCATATGTATATTTGTATATATATGTTGGTTGAAACTAAGCCAGAAAAAAAAAAAAACATAAATAATAAAAAAAAAAAAAAATAATAATGAAAAAATATATATAAATAAATCGATTTTTAAAAATAATATTCGATTATGGAGACTGTAACGAATATTCGAATAATCGCTGGCATCCCTAGTCCCCATGCATTGCAAGGAATGGAAACTTCTCCTACTGTTACTGTTATGTATGGAGTTCATCTTCTCTCCTTCTCTTACTGTTGAAGCAACACTGTACTTAGCTAAAATCCTTGAAGAGCATCACTCTCTCTTCCTGGAGCTCTATCCTCTTCACTATTTGCTGCCAAAACACCACTTCATGCTCCATTACCCAAGAGCCATTCAAAAGCTCGGACCCTTGACTCAGTTTTGGGCTATGAGATTCGAAGCGAAACACAACTTTTTTAAACGGGTTAGCCATGTAACATGCACTTTCCGAAACATTTGCAAAACCATGGCCTTTCGCCATCAGATAGCGCAGTGCTATACTTTGCTGTGTGGAAGAAGTTGGTCCAGGGCACACTACCTTTCTGGCCAACATTGAGGGAGTTAAAGACATCGAAAGTGGTCTCACAGGCATTCCCCTTTTCAGTGAATTGTATGAACCAGCCTCGGTTACCTTTAAGGGAACTGCATATCGAGCAGGCACGACTGTATTCCTGTCTTATGACCCAGATGGAGAGCCCCAATTTGGTCTCATAAAGTCCATTTTAGTACTAGACCAAACATCACACACACCAACAATACAACTTGTTGTACAGAAGTGGGAAACACAATGGTTTGATAGGCATTTCTTTGCATACAGTGTGATTCTCACTCAAGTTTTGGCAGCTGTTGATGAGAGAGAGCTGCTTGATCACCATCCCCTACATGCAGTGAAGTCATTCAGCGAGACTGATGACAGTTTATACATTTCACTGCGCTATAGACTTTTTTAGAAAATCAGTTTACTGCCACCAGGAGTATGACGCTTTGTAAATAGCATTTTGACTCGACAAGTCCATTTTTTCCTGCCATATTTGTTTAGTGGTTAGCTATAAATGCTGCTTAAAAGGTGCCTTTGGACTACAGGGATGATCATGCGATGGAGTACTGGGATGTTTCTGTAAATACTGGGATGGATGTGATAAATTGTACAGTAAGTATTTTTTGTTTAATCTGTCTACATATCGTTGCTGTTGGGCAGAAACCTTGTGTCTCCATATTTAAACTATGTTTTTTATATTTCTAAATGTACTAATTCGTCATAGTGTTGTACAAAAGTAGTACAAATAGATCTACAAGCTCCCAACGTCAAGAGCTTGTCGATTGGCTATTTCACAATTTTAAAATGTTAAAAATTATAAACGGAACAATTTTGGACATACACGGTTTCCCCCCGACGGCGACGGGTAGTCACTGTCACTTAAGAAGTTACATGTTTGTTTTATATCTTTTTCAATTTGCCACAGATCTGCATGGTCCAAACTTGTCGCATTTTTCATTCACTCGGGTGAAGGGTTTCTGAGTGGTTTTGTGTCTCTTAGGGGTCAATATAAACCATACTTTACACAGGTCTCTGAATTTATCAAAACGTTGGCGTGGTGCATATCTTCCACACAATGCATACTGTGTGCAGTCTACTGAGTCCGCTGGTGTGGTACACTGATTTACATTACTGATGCTCATCCGGCAATTCTAGGTGGCTGTCACTGTTTGTTACATTAACCTGGGTTCTGTTTAGATTGAACCTGCTGTGCCACCTACAAGTCCTGATGTCCAACCAACTGCCACAACTCCACCCTCCATGGAGGACCAAACGGCACCTGTCGTACCAGCGATGATACCTCAAACACTACATATAATTCCACAATTTGTAAGCTCCAATTTTTAAGACTTGGGTTTCACTCTTTTCTTTAATCAACACTAAAGAGTAATAAACGATATCTGTGATGTTGTCCCTTCTTGCAATTTTCTCAGGATATCCGCCAGATTCTCACAGGCTCAAGGCAAGCTGATCCTGGGGAGCCTTGATGAGGATGTGATCACCCCTTCGCAAAGAAAGTGCCTTGTCCGTATTTTGGTATCTCACCTCATGGAGAAGTTTGGAGAGAGGTAATTAAAAATAGTGGGGTTTTTTCTTGTTTTTGCTGAATGTTATGTTGGTTTGAAAAAGGTATATGAATCTTCTTTCAGGGGAAAAGATAAGACGGGACACTACTTTCAAGTCTCACATTTACCTAGACCACCAACATAAACATGCACAACACATGTACCAAAACACACGTTCAGTAGTGTTTTTAATTTATTAGGATGCCTATTAGCTGCAGAATATGCTACGGCCATTATACTGGGGTGCAACACATGTTTTAGAAATACTTAAGATCTAATTTGACTCTGCTGGTAATTTAGTTTTTCTGTGTTTGCAGTCCTACCAGTGAGACAAAAAAGGCCTTGGCTGCAGCTTTGATTCATGGGTTTCCCTCCTTGAAGGACGAGTCGGACACAAGCAGTGGCTTCGTAAGTAATTAACATTTTATTGAGGAATTGATGCTAAAACAGTCAGTTGAACACAATATAACTCATCTCCCAGCACCAGAGTACTGGACTTCTGTGCTGTTTGATGTGTTGTCAGACAGACATACAGACAAACCCTGTTCTAGATGGCTCAGCCACATGTTGTCGCCACGCTATCAAAATGTGCCTCATCTCTATTCACCAAAGACTTTCATTTCTTGACAGGGATACTGGTTCACCCTAGGACGGAACCACCGCCCAGCCACTGGATTCCTCGAAGAGAGGCTTCAGAACGTCAGAAAGAGGATGAGAAAACCGGCCAGGTCACGGAGCACGCAGCAGACACCACCACAAAGTAGTGAAGCTGGCACTCGTAGGACATTCATACCAGGTAATCGTTGGAACTGAATAATTTGTTTAAGTAATACAGACACATAATTTGAGATTGTTAATATCCTTATGTGTACTTTTATAGAATGTACCATATCGGAAGAAAGAGCCATACAGTGTAAAGAATGGCTGAAACACAATTCGCAGCCCCTCAACCAGGTGGAGCAATACATGCAGGATACAGCAGTGTACAGGTCAGTAGGAATGCACTGAGGACACTAGCTGCAGCACTCATTCAATGTCATTTTGCCTATGCATGCACCTCATCATGGTACTGTTGCACCTCAAGTCATTCAAATCTGAACTACAGACTTCTCAAAACAAACTACTACTAGACCTCTCACACCTATGACCTAACCCCTGCTCATTATGATGCTATAGTGGGATGGCTCAGGGGAGGACAGAGTACAGCAGCTTGCAATGGGCCTGGTTTTCAAGGGACCAGTGCCATGTACCTGTCAAAAATAAAAGGGCGCAACACCAGTGGGAGCTCCATTACTCTCCCCCCCCCCCCCCCCCCCCCATAATCGACACAAACATGGGGATGAATGCATTTTACTATTATGCTACCAAAATGTGGAACACCCTACCACCAGCCATCAAGAAAGTGCAACTCCTTACCCTCCAAAACTGCCATACAAGAGCACCTGTCTGCAACTGCCCTCGGGGCTTTTTGTGTTATCCTTTTAACATTCTTGTACTGCTGTACTTTCTGCAAACTATCAAACAGGGCCAAGTCTTTAAGGGAAAACGGGTGGGACATTCAGGGGATCCGCCAAGAGTTCCCACATCTATTCACTCCAGGCATGGTAAGTTAGGAAGGAGTATATGTTTACATATGATGTGGATGCATTGTTTATAACAATCTTTTATCAGTATGTCAGCTGCCACATTGAATTTTCTTTTTCATTTAGATTGCACAGGACTTTCAGATCCTACATAGAGAGGCTGCGCCTAAGCTCTTCGAAACCTGGCTACCTTTGTTGAAAGACAAGATCCTGCACCTGGCGAGACGGGAAGGGAAACTTATCTCGTCGCTTGATGGATTAACACCCGGTAATACATTGTTATATTGTACAGTAGACTTTATTTTGCTACTAAATGACCAATTCACAGATATGCCATGCCACATACCTATAACATTGTCTTCCTACAGATTGTTTGGGGGAACTTGCTCTGAGCCAGTTACCAACACTGCTTCCACCAACTGTCTACAGGGTTGGCCGAAAAGTGTTCCGGTACACTATCGAGGAGTCTAAGTTGGCCTTCATCGATCATAAGCCTGTAAGTCCCTCTGCATATCTAAAGGGAAATGTTATTCTTTTAATCACTTGAACCCAGCATCCATATTCTTGGGGGGGTGGCGGGGACATTATCCAAAAATGGCAGCTAGATCGGCTATTTTTGGCGAAGAGATTTGGTGAAGATGGAAAACAGTGGTCTAAAGTACAGAGCCAACCAGGTCCAGTGTAAGTGGTTAAGAATGTGCCTGACTGCCTGTTATTCCTTGGCTCAAGAATAATTCAGAACATTGTTTCTGAATATGCATTTTATCAGCCACTGCCAAATCTTGCTTACTCTTTGCTTTTGCACAATCTTTTACTTTGTTTAATTCATCTTGTCTTTTGTTCTTTATTTCTTTCTCAGGTTGGAACAAACTTGGTGGAGTACCTCCGTGAGGCGAAGGTGTCAAGACCTTACCCATATGTCCTGTCCCTGGGAAACGACATTTGGCACACCTCTCAGGCGTTCGTTATTCTTGATGGGGAGGCGTTGGAACAAAACACATTGCTTCAGGCAGTCGATGTCTGTTTCAAGGTATTCTATATCTTTGACATCGACTACACAAAGCAGTATGAAGCTGTATGGAAATTCTTCCAAAATGCAGTGTACGAAATCAAGGGAGGAGAGGAGTCTGCTACGTCCTTGCGTGCAGCAATACTTCCTTGCAAGTAGACTTGTGGTCTTGATCCTTTTCTTTTCTTCTGCTGGTCCTCCTGTTCTATTCTCTCTCTTCTTCTGCTTGGCTCAGAATAGGGTTCTATCTGGTTAAATCAAATATTGCAGGATTTTTGAAGTGTGTGTGTGTGATGTTCAAAATACTACCTAATGCTCAAAGTATTTTATGAGCAAGTTGTGTGCTGAGTTAAAAGAGCTAAATGGTGGAAGCATAAATTGTTAAAATGTTTATTTGCACATCTTAGTTTCCTGTCGTTCGGATCACCTAAAGGAGCAGTACATTTTTGTGATCATGTTGGAGGATTTTCTTTGTAACGTTTACATGGCCAGTATATGAACCAGTAATTTCTGAAAAAACGTATGTTGCTATTAGTGGTTCTCAAACCAGAAGCAAAGATTTTGAGATTTAGAAAGGGCAGATCTACAAGCTGGGGTGTAATATTTAACCCAATCTATGGTAGAATTAACCCAGGGCTGTAATTAATTTAACCCAGCATTTGGATTAAATGTATAGCCCATGGCACTGTACGGCAGTGAAGGATCCAGCCCGTTGCGCTGTACGGCAGTGAAGGATCCAGCCCATGGCGCTGTACGGCAGTGAAGGATCCAGCCCATGGCGCTGTACGGCAGTGAAGGATCCAGCCCATGGCGCTGTACGGCAGTGAAGGATCCAGCCCATGGCGCTGTACGGCAGTGAAGGGATCCAGCCCATGGCGCTGTACGTAGTGAAGGATCCAGCCCATGGCGCTGTACGGTAGTGAAGGATCCAGCCCATGGCGCTGTACGGTATGAAGGATCCAGCCCATGGCGCTGTACGGTATGAAGGATCCAGCCCATGGCGCTGTACTCGTCCACAGAGCTCTACCCGCTGGGACAAACATCCAGCAGAGTCTTTGCATGCAGAGTTCTGCAGATACATCTGACGTGTTCAGAGGAAACACCAACACATGCCTGCAGAGCAGAATCAGGCAGATACCCACTGATCATCAACACTCAAGAGAGAGCACTAACATCCTTTAACCACCTTAGGTCCAGCCCCGAGACCCCCTCCACTCAAAGCCCTCCAGAGCCCAGAGCTGACCCAGAGAAGAGTCCCCTATGTCAGCTGGTGCTGAGGCGAGCTGCCCCTCTCAGAGCCACTCTGACCCGTCTCTCAGCAACACTGCTCTCCAAAGCAGAGACAGACCCTAACCAGGCACAGGCTCAGTGACCACAGACTGGAAACAGGAAGACTCAACAGGTCCTGGCAACCAGAGAGAACAGAATCTGTTGAAAGAAAGTATAGAATAAAGAAGATTTCATGATTTTAGTTATTTTTCTACACGTGTCTGTTATTTCTGAATGGAACGCAGCCGCCGTGATCTTCCTGTTGGGACGCGGCCTGTCCCTGCTGTTGCCATGGTGACGTAACAGCGGTAGTGGCAGGAGCAACGGTGGTGAAAACTTTGGAAACAAAAGTTTGTTTTAGAATCAAAAAGTGAGTGAATAACTATATTTCTGTCATTATCTCAGTGTGTTTTACCTTTAATAACAGCATAGTAATGTTAGGACATGTTTCCGAAAAAAAAGGGGGTTTTAAAATTAGTTTGAAATAACGGTTAGTTTGTTAATATATGTAAACAAACTGTTCGAGCTCGTCCTTTTTGTTTTACTAAAATTAACTTTTTTAGAATAGAGATAGACTTCTGTGACCTGTTGTTGATTTTGTGGGATTGTTAAGAGTTACTTACACTTATTTAAATGTTTTAAGGCATTTAAAAGCTAGCCACTCCCAACTCTAGCTTCATAACTAGCGGTTAGCCGTTAGCTCTGTCATTACAGTCCCCAGCACTGTGTAAACAAGAAAACATGATTTTAATAAAAAAAACTGTATATACTTTGTACCGCAATGTATGTTTTTAGTATGTATATTTTTAAAATATATTTATAAAGGACCATGCATTCAAATACATTAATCTAAAAACAAGAGGGATACTAAATGTCAAACTAACAAATAAAACAGATCAAAAACAGATGTATTAAATATAAACACTAGTACATGTATCATTATAACTTGTTCTAACCTTTAAGCTAACTCAGGTACACTTACTAAATGCGTTAATTAAAAATGTAAATGAGTTAAAAGCAAATAATTAATGTTTACCAATACTTTGATTGACAGGTGACGATGAAGTCAGTAGTAAAACAGCGACAGCACTCCGGGTCCTTTCTACCCGAAATCCCCTCCAAAAACAACAACGAAGGGAAGAAGAGTACTCAGCACAGGTGAGTAATACTACTGCAGTACTTAACAATAACACGCAGTGAATGACAAGCTTTATTAAAGTAGGTACGGACTGCAAGTGGTTTGTGTCTTTTCAGCCGGAGGAAGCAGCAGAAGGAGTTCCTCCCACCTGGATCAGATCAATCAGCCGAGGTTCTCTCCAAGGTGGAAATCTCTCTGTGAGTTTACCGGCTGGATGTGATATTATATATTTAAAAAGAACGATGTGCACCCTCAACTACTTGTGTCAAGCTTCTCCAAACCTTCTGCTTCATCGTTTGTTTGTTTGTTCTCCTCTTATATATATATATATATACATTACATATAAATACCTCTCTCATTTCACCAGGTTCAGAAACAGTCTGAAGCAGAACATCTGTGTGGAGCTGCTGCAACAAGGGTTTCACAGGTATCTCTCTTTCTGTCATCCAGCAGGACTCTTTAAAGTAGAGACGCTACACACTGATATACACCTGAACATCAGCAGGAGAGGACTCTTTAAAGTAGAGACACTACATACTGATATACACCTGAACATCAGCAGGACAGGACTCTTTAAAGTAGAGACACTACATACTGATATACACCTGAACATCAGCAGGAGAGGACTCTTTAAAGTAGAGACACTACATACTGATATACACCTGAACATCAGCAGGAGAGGACTCTTTAAAGTAGAGACGCTACACACTGATATACACCTGAACATCAGCAGGAGAGGACTCTTTAAAGTAGAGACACTACATACTGATATACACCTGAACATCAGCAGGAGAGGACTCTTTAAAGTAGAGACACTACATACTGATATACACCTGAACATCAGCAGGAGAGGACTCTTTAAAGTAGAGACACTACATACTGATATACACCTGAACATCAGCAGGAGAGGACTCTTTAAAGTAGAGACACTACGTACTGATATACACCTGAACATCAGCAGGAGAGGACTCTTTAAAGTAGAGACACTACACACTGATATACACCTGAACATCAGCAGGAGAGGACTCTTTAAAGTAGAGACACTACACACTGATATACACCTGAACATCAGCAGGAGAGGACTCTTTAAAGTAGAGACACTACATACTGATATACACCTGAACATCAGCAGGAGAGGACTCTTTAAAGTAGAGACACTACATACTGATATACACCTGAACATCAGCAGGAGAGGACTCTTTAAAGTAGAGACACTACATACTGATATACACCTGAACATCAGCAGGAGAGGACTCTTTAAAGTAGAGACACTACATACTGATATACACCTGAACATCAGCAGGAGAGGACTCTTTAAAGTAGAGACACTACATACTGATATACACCTGAACATCAGCAGGAGAGGACTCTTTAAAGTAGAGACACTACGTACTGATATACACCTGAACATCAGCAGGAGAGGACTCTTTAAAGTAGAGACACTACACACTGATATACACCTGAACATCAGCAGGAGAGGACTCTTTAAAGTAGAGACACTACATACTGATATACACCTGAACATCAGCAGGAGAGGACTCTTTAAAGTAGAGACACTACATACTGATATACACCTGAACATCAGCAGGAGAGGACTCTTTAAAGTAGAGACACTACATACTGATATACACCTGAACATCAGCAGGAGAGGACTCTTTAAAGTAGAGACACTACATACTGATATACACCTGAACATCAGCAGGAGAGGACTCTTTAAAGTAGAGACACTACGTACTGATATACACCTGAACATCAGCAGGAGAGGACTCTTTAAAGTAGAGACACTACGTACTGATATACACCTGAACATCAGCAGGAGAGGACTCTTTAAAGTAGAGACACTACACACTGATATGCACCTGAACATCAGCAGGAGAGGACTCTTTAAAGTAGAGACACTACATACTGATATACACCTGAACATCAGCAGGAGAGGACTCTTTAAAGTAGATACACTACATACTGATATACACCTGAACATCAGCAGGAGAGGACTCTTTAAAGTAGAGACACACATAATGTCTCTTCTCTGTTTTCAGGTCGTTCTCGGAGCTGTTCCTCCTCCTCCGCTCTGATCAGCAGCGCAGAGCGGAGGAAGAATTTGAATCAGACGAACTTCCTCTGGAGCAACAGTGGGACAAACTGGAGACTCTGAGACGACACCTGAGCCGGGCCGAGCAGGCAGAAAACACCTGTACACACACACACACACACACACACACACACACACACACACACACACACACACACACACACACACACACACACACACACACACACACACACACAGGGCCGGCCCTCGGCATAGGCAGTATAGGCGAATGCTAAGGGCGTCAACCCATAGGGGGGCGCCGAAAATAGAAAAAAATATATATATATATTTTTTTATTTCATAACAACACAATTTCCCGATTTTGGATCAACAAAGTACATCTTATTATTTTATACTAACAGAACTACGCCTATATTGCGTACAGCACCCATATTGCTTACAGCACCCATAAACTATGGCACCCCCCCCCCCCCCAAATCAAGTCCCAGTAAAAACCAAAGGTTTATGTGAAATTGTTCTTTTTTTTTAAATAATGGTTTTAGTGTGCAATTATAGGTTTTAATTTTGTATTTGTATTCATTTAAAATAAATCCAACTCCCAAAAAACGTACACAGCTTCTGTGTGCTTTTATTAACATTGGAATTTACTGTGTAAGCGGCCGCGGGGGGAGGGGGGGAGCTTTAGAGAGCCCTCTCCTGAAAGACTGAGCGGCTCTGATAACCTCAGCTCAGTGAGGTAAAGGCACACCTTTATATGATCATTATAGTTATAAAAAAATAAGAGAACAGGTGAAAAACAGGTATAAAATACTGACAGTACAAAAAAGTTGTTATTAATAAACAAGAATACAGTTTGAAAGGAGAGTGATTTGTAAAATATCCAAAAAGAAAAAGAAAATCTGCTTACAGTTCTGTTTCATCTGGTGTTGAGAGATGTATCCATATCTCCTAATGTTGCTCTCAAAGTGCTCCAGATTGATGCTTTTAACTTCAATATAAAAAAAAAGTCTTCCCGGGGGTGCATGCCCCCGGACCCCCCTAGAGGAGGTTAGGTCCCCCCCCACTTAAATCATGTTCACATGGATAAGAAACTAAATACAGTTGCACACATCTTGTGTCCATATCTTTGTTTTGTGGTCATGCCACAAACAAGCACGTGCGAAACATAGTGAGTGTCTGCATTTTGTGGGGGGGGGGGGGGGGGGCGCCAGCTAAAATCTTGCCTAGGGCGGCAAATTGGTCAGGGCCGGCCCTGCACACACACACACACACTGAATGCAATACGTACGTCTGTAAAGTTGTGTGAACTGATATATGAAATGTATATGTGTGTGCGTGTTCGTGTGTGTGTGTGTGTGTGTGTGTGTGTGTGTGTGTGTGTGTGTGTGTGTGTGTGTGTGTGTGTGTGTGTGTGTGTGTGTGTGTGTGTGTGTGTGTGTGTGTGTGTGTGTGTGTGTGTGTGTGTGTGTGTGTGTGTGTGTGTGTGTGTGTGTGTGTGTGTGTGTGTGTAGGCTCCTGGACGGTGGTTTGTGACCAGCGTCTGTTCCTCGCTCAGTTCTTCTCGTCTCCGGAGGACGGCTGGCTTTGTTCACATTTCTACCACAGCTGTGCAGACCGGGAGCAGGGGGGGCGATCCAGACCGGCTACTGAGGCCCGGGCCTGCCTAGCTGAGGTCTACCTGCAGCTAGGTAACACACACACACACACACACACACACACACACACACACACAGTGATTTTAAACGTGAGTCTACTGCACATTCTTCCACTCCAGGCGACCTCCAGGCGGCGCGGCACCAGGCGGATCAGTGTCTCCAGCAGGCGGAGGGTGAAGGCTGGGTGGATTCCTCCGGTCAGCCCCTGAGGCTTCGGGCCCTCCGAGCGCTGAGCAGCGTCTACAGCCGGCTGGCCGACGCTCCTCTGGAGGCCGAGGACCACAGTGAGGCCCTCAGGCTGCTGCACAGGGGCCACATCATCGCTACTGAGGGTAGGAGGGGGGAGACATACATGTACTCGGTCAAAGATTACAAGTACTGTTCGATGGAACCGGGATACAGACAGACGGTGGTGTTTTGTTATGTTAAGACATATGCAAAGATGTCTGAAATGTGTGTGAAAATTATATAATTTCTGTTTCAGCTGAAGATAAAAAGCTTGAATTTGACACCTTGCTCCGACTCGGACTGGCCTATCAGAGCACAGGAGACCACGACACTGCCAAACAGGTGTGTGTGTGTGTGTGTGTGTGTGTGTGTGTGTGTGTGTGTGTGTGTGTGTGTGTGTGTGTGTGTGTGTGTGTGTGTGTGTGTGTGTGTGTGTGTGTGTTTGAATGCCATGTAAATCCTTGAAAACACCAAAACCTACAACTAAACATTTCAATACTGTCTGTCACTCCAAATCCAAATACTTAAACACATAAATACACTATTTCATTGTTGAAAAAGACTCAGTCAATTCATAAAACAGCTGGTTAGTGTAGTTTTTCTCGAATAAACAGCATTTGTTCGGGACTATTTTATGCGGCGGATTAATCCACATATTGTGTTTCCAGCTCTTCAACACCTGCATGCAGATCTGTGGCTCGCTGCATGATGCTGAAGGACTGGGGAAGTCCTACAAGGCTTTGTCCAAATCTATAGAGAGGTACACACACACACACACACACACACACACACACACACACAGTAAATGCCATCAATATTTAAATAGTTGTATTGCCCTTTGAGTTTATGGTTATATTGGTCTGGGTTTGCTTCAACATACTGTCAATACGTGTGTGTGTGTGTGTGTGTGTGTGTGTGTGTGTGTGTGTGTGTGTGTGTGTGTGTGTGTGTGTGTGTGTGTGTGTGTGTGTGTGTGTGTGTGTGTGTGTGTGTGTGTGTGTGTGTGTGTGTGTGTG
Organism: Pseudochaenichthys georgianus; assembly: GCF_902827115.2. NCBI lineage: Eukaryota > Metazoa > Chordata > Actinopteri > Perciformes > Channichthyidae > Pseudochaenichthys > Pseudochaenichthys georgianus. The sequence continues at coordinate 1,861,403 of NC_047520.1, forward strand.
TGTGTGTGTGTGTGTGTGTGTGTGTGTGTGTGTGTGTCAGTGAGGGAAACACACAGGAAACACTCGAGTGTCTGGAGAAGTTGGTGGACATCTCTCGTGATAACGGGCTGAAACGCAATCTGGCCGACGCCTTCATCTGTCTGGGAAATACCTACTTTACAATGGTATAACACACACACACACACACACACACACACCACATCACTTCACTTTTTTCTGACATTTCTCACTAGGGATGTAACGATACCAAAAACTCACGGTACGATAATATCGCGATAAAAAGTCCACGGTACGATATTTATAAAAAATGTGAATTAAAAAAAAAATAAAATTCTTTATTAACTAATAAATCCGATTTGTACAGCATTTTAGTAGGATAGTAGTATTTTAAAGTGTCAGCAATATAATAATCAGACCCTGCAATAGAATAAATCAAGTTTCACTTTAGTTTTTCAAGTAACTCAACTCTAACTCACTCACTCAGCGTCATCAAGGTTATCTTTTAGGAATATGAGCATGTCCACATTTCCAGGTAGAAGCTGGGATGTTTGGGCGTTTGCAAAATCCCCTGCTGTGGAAACAACTCTCTTGCTTGGTACTGGTGTTGCTGGGACAGAGAGATATGCTTTGGCCATGGGTGACAGCAGTGGGTAAAACTGTGCATTGTCTCTTCACCACTTAAAAAACAATACAGTTACATGACATTACATTTAGCTGACGCTTTTATCCAAAGCGACTTACAATAAGTGCGTTCGACCAACAAAATACAGCCTTGAAGAAAACAGAATCATAAAGTACATCAGGCTTCATAGAGCAAAAACATTTCAAGTGCTACTCAACTGGCTTTAGATAAGCCAGCCCTTTATTAGTATATAAGTGCTTTGTTAATAGTTCTATCGCTCGAAGTGGAGTCGAAGGAGATGAGTTTCAGTCTGGAAGGTGTGTAAGCTTTCTGCTGTCCTGATGTCAATGGGGAGCTCATTCCACCATCTTGGAGCCAGGACAGCAAACCCACGTGTTTCTGCTGATGGGAACTTGGGTCCCCCTCGCAGTGCGGGTGCAGCGAGTCGTCTGGCTGATGCAGAGCGGAGTGCACGTGCTGGGGTGTACGGTTTAACCATGTCCTGGATGTAGGATGGGCCAGATCCATTCGCAGCATGGTACGCAAGTACCAGTGTCTTGAAGTGGATTCTAGCAGTTACCGGAAGCCAGTGGAGGGAGCGGAAGAGCGGCGTGGGGTGGGAGAATTTAGGAAGGTTGAAGACCAGACGAGCCGTTGTTGCCAAGAAGGCGAGGATTATTGACAGAGATATAAATATACTGTTGGTACTTGTCAATGTCTCTAGGTATGTACTGTTGCATCCCAGATCCATACGCACTTGTCTGACAATAACCCGTACAAACAATTTCAATCTGGTTTCCGCCCCCATCACAGACAGAAACAGCACTGGTGAAAATCACTAACGACCTCCTCATGGCAGCTGACTCCGGACTATTAACTATCCTCATCCTCCTTGATCTTAGTGTAGCTTTTGACACCATTTCCCACAGCATCCTCATTGACAGACTGACCTCCATCGGGATCACTGACACACTCATTGACCTCCATCGGGATCACTGACACACCCCTCCTCTGGTTCAAATCATATCTCTCTGGCCGCACTCAGTTCATCCAACTCAAAACCTTCAAATCACAGCCACTTCCAGTCACGACCGGTGTTCCCCAGGGCTCTGTCCTGGGGCCTCTTCTTGTTATCATCTATTTACTTCCTCTTGGCAATATCTTCCGTAAACTCAACATCCACTTTCATTGCTACGCGGATGACACCCAGCTCTACTTGTCCCCCAAACCAACCACCATCCTCCATCCTCCCTCCATCCTCCCTGTCTGACGGCTTACAGGACATCAAATCCTGGTTCTCCTCAAACTTTCTCAAACTTAACGACAGTAAAACCGAGGTTCTCCTCATTGGCACAAAATCCACCCTAACCAAACCTGACAGTTTTTCAATTACTATAGACAACTCTTCAGTCTCCCCTCCCCTCAGGTTAAGAGTCTGGGTGTCATCCTCGACGGCACACTTTCATTCAAATCTCACATCAGTAATATCACTCGGTCTGCCTATTTCCATCTACGCAACATCAACCGCCTCCGCCCGTCCCTTAACCCTAAGACCACCGCCATTCTTGTTCATACCCTGGTCACTTCCCGCATCGACTACTGCAACTCCCTTCTCTTTGGTCTCCCTCTCAAATCCATCCACAGACTTCAACTGGTTCAGAACTCTGCCGCCCGCATCGTCACCAGAACCCCCTCCATTAACCACATCACTCCTGTTCTTCAGCAGCTTCCCTGGCTCCCCGTCAGATCCCGTATCGTTTTTAAGATTCTGCTCCTCGCCTTTAAGGCCATCCATAACCTCACTCCTCTGTACCTCTCCGACCTCCTGCACATCAACACACCCATCCGCACACTCGGATCTTCTGCTTCCCTCAGCCTCACTGCACCCCCCTTCCGTTTAACCACCATGGGGTCTAGAGCCTTCAGCCGCTCTGCACCCCCCTTCCGTTTAACCACCATGGGGTCTAGAGCCTTCAGCCGCTCTGCACCCCCCTTCCGTTTAACCACCATGGGGTCTAGAGCCTTCAGCCGCACTGCACCCCCCTTCCGTTTAACCACCATGGGGTCTAGAGCCTTCAGCCGCTCTGCACCCCCCTTCCGTTTAACCACCATGGGGTCTAGAGCCTTCAGCCGCTCTGCACCCCCCTTCCGTTTAACCACCATGGGGTCTAGAGCCTTCAGCCGCTCTGCACCCCCCTTCCGTTTAACCACCATGGGGTCTAGAGCCTTCAGCCGCTCTGCACCCCGCCTCTGGAACTCCCTCCCACCTGACATCCGCAACACTGACTCTCTCCCCATTTTCAAATCACGCCTCAAAACACATCTCTTCACACTCGCATATCCACCCTGATCATTATCCATCACACATCCTCTGTTTTATTGATTTGGTTATTTGATTGATTTATAAACTGCATGGTCTTGTTTATGTTTCTTATGCTGGTGTTATGTAGTGTGTATCTGGTTTTTTATGTGTTTGTACGGCGACCTTGAGAGCCTTGAAAGGCGCCTATATAAAATAAATGAATTATTATTACATGTACTGTAGCCCTGTAAATACGATGTCCTTTTGTGTTATCTGTTATTTTATGTTCATGTTGTAACCTATGGGACCATCTGGTTGAATAAAGGTTTAAAAAAAAAAAATGTAAAAAAAAAAAAGAATCGCAGTAGATTTTGTCTCACGACGGTATTGAGACATTTATTTACCGCGATATTACGATGTTCGATATATCATTACATCCCTATTTCTCACATATTTTTCAGACTTTCACAAAATATTCTGACATATTTATAATTTTTTTGTCACACATATATCACATTTTGTATTTAAATGTACCATAACATTTTTCATATATTCCTAACATGTTTCATATTGATTATATTCAAGGAAACGTAACGTCTCAGCTCTATTTATGTGTTTATTATAACTATTTATCTACCTTTATTTCTTGAACCACATTTGTTTTGTCATTAGTGTGTAGACCGGTTATAATATGTTATTATTAATAAAACATTTGAACAAAACAAGTAATTACAGTACAAATAAAACAGGTGTTAAAACCAGCTTCTGAAGCCCCAACATGTTGAGGTGTTGATAAAGAGTGAAGAACTACAGGTAGATATAACTGCCAATGGAACAACCTGAATACAACACATGTATAACTTTCGCTCCGGATGAATAGAGTTGTATTTCCTTCTTCTCGTGTCTCTGGTTGTAGCGGGAGTACAGCAGAGCCTCTGAGTTCTTCCTGCAGGGTTACGAGGTTTCCTGTGAGCTGGGAGACGTGGCTCTGCTGCAGAAAGCTCAGGTGAGTTTCTGCCACTCACTTCAAGGATTCAAGGCTTTTACTGTCATTCGTACAACGCTCCAGTGTAGAAGATCTGGGCTCCGTGTATCCATCATTTCCAACATGTAGAGTACATGTAAGTAAGAGCAGAGGTGGGAGGTAGTGGAGTACAAATACTTTGTTACTGTAATTAAGTACATGTTTCTGGTATCAGTACTTTACTCCACTACCTATTTTTCTGACGACTTTTTACTTTGACTTCTCACATGTTGAACCCAAATACCTGTACTTTCTACTTCTCACATGTTGAACCCAAATACCTGTACTTTCTACTTCTCACATGTTGAACCCAAATACCTGTACTTTCTACTTCTTACATGTTGAACACAAATACCTGTACTTTCTACTTCTCACATGTTGAACCCAAATACCTGTACTTTCTACTTCTTACATGTTGAACACAAATACCTGTACTTTCTACTTCTCACATGTTGAACACAAATACCTGTACTTTCTACTTCTCTCATGTTGAACTCAAATACCTGTACTTTCTACTTCTTACATGTTGAACTCAAATACCTGTACTTTCTACTTCTTACATGTTGAACACAAATACCTGTACTTTCTACTTCTCACATGTTGAACACAAATACCTGTACTTTCTACTTCTCACATGTTAAACTCAAATACCTGTACTTTCTACTTCTTACATGTTGAACACAAATACCTGTACTTTCTACTTCTCACATGTTGAACACAAATACCTGTACTTTCTACTTCTTACATGTTAAACTCAAATACCTGTACTTTCTACTTCTTACATGTTGAACACAAATACCTGTACTTTCTACTTCTCACATGTTAAACTCAAATACCTGTACTTTCTACTTCTTACATGTTGAACACAAATACCTGTACTTTCTACTTCTCACATGTTGAACACAAATACCTGTACTTTCTACTTCTTACATGTTAAACTCAAATACCTGTACTTTCTACTTCTTACATGTTGAACACAAATACCTGTACTTTCTACTTCTCACATGTTGAACTCAAATACCTGTACTTTCTACTTCTTACATGTTGAACACAAATACCTGTACTTTCTACTTCTCACATGTTGAACTCAAATACCTGTACTTTCTACTTCTTACATGTTGAACACAAATACCTGTACTTTCTACTTCTTACATGTTGAACTCAAATACCTGTACTTTCTACTTCTTACATGTTGAACACAAATACCTGTACTTTCTACTTCTTACATGTTGAACACAAATACCTGTACTTTCTACTTCTCACATGTTAAACTCAAATACCTGTACTTTCTACTTCTTACATGTTGAACACAAATACCTGTACTTTCTACTTCTCACATGTTGAACACAAATACCTGTACTTTCTACTTCTTACATGTTAAACTCAAATACCTGTACTTTCTACTTCTTACATGTTGAACACAAATACCTGTACTTTCTACTTCTCACATGTTGAACTCAAATACCTGTACTTTCTACTTCTTACATGTTGAACACAAATACCTGTACTTTCTACTTCTTACATGTTGAACTCAAATACCTGTACTTTCTACTTCTTACATGTTGAACACAAATACCTGTACTTTCTACTTCTTACATGTTGAACTCAAATACCTGTACTTTCTACTTCTCACATGTTAACTCAAATACCTGTACTTTCTACTTCTTACATGTTGAACACAAATACCTGTACTTTCTACTTCTCACATGTTGAACACAAATACCTGTACTTTCTACTTCTTACATGTTAAACTCAAATACCTGTACTTTCTACTTCTCTCATGTTGAACTCAAATACCTGTACTTTCTACTTCTTACATGTTGAACTCAAATACCTGTACTTTCTACTTCTCACATGTTAAACTCAAATACCTGTACTTTCTACTTCTTACATGTTGAACACAAATACCTGTACTTTCTACTTCTCACATGTTGAACACAAATACCTGTACTTTCTACTTCTTACATGTTAAACTCAAATACCTGTACTTTCTACTTCTCTCATGTTGAACTCAAATACCTGTACTTTCTACTTCTTACATGTTGAACACAAATACCTGTACGTTCTACTTCTTACATGTTGAACTCAAATACCTGTACTTTCTACTTCTTACATGTTGAACTCAAATACCTGTACTTTCTACTTCTCACATGTTGAACCCAAATACCTGTACTTTCTACTTCTCTCATGTTGAACTCAAATACCTGTACTTTCTACTTCTTACATGTTGAACTCAAATACCTGTACTTTCTACTTCTTACATGTTGAACTCAAATACCTGTACTTTCTACTTCTTACATGTTGAACCCAAATACCTGTACTTTCTACTTCTCTCATGTTGAACTCAAATACCTGTACTTTCTACTTCTTACATGTTGAACTCAAATACCTGTACTTTCTACTTCTTACATGTTGAACTCAAATACCTGTACTTTCTACTTCTTACATGTTGAACTCAAATACCTGTACTTTCTACTTCTTACATGTTGAACTCAAATACCTGTACTTTCTACTTCTTACATGTTGAACTCAAATACCTGTACTTTCTACTTCTTACATGTTGAACTCAAATACCTGTACTTTCTACTTCTTACATGTTGAACTCAAATACCTGTACTTTCTACTTCTCTCATGTTGAACTCAAATACCTGTACTTTCTACTTCTTACATGTTGAACTCAAATACCTGTACTTTCTACTTCTTACATGTTGAACTCAAATACCTGTACTTTCTACTTCTTACATGTTGAACACAAATACCTGTACTTTCTACTTCTTACATGTTGAACTCAAATACCTGTACTTTCTACTTCTTACATGTTGAACTCAAATACCTGTACTTTCTACTTCTCTCATGTTGAACTCAAATACCTGTACTTTCTACTTCTCACATGTTGAACTCAAATACCTGTACTTTCTACTTCTCTCATGTTGAACACAAATACCTGTACTTTCTACTTCTCACATGTTGAACCCAAATACCTGTACTTTCTACTTCTTACATGTTGAACTCAAATACCTGTACTTTCTACTTCTTACATGTTGAACTCAAATACCTGTACTTTCTACTTCTTACATGTTGAACACAAATACCTGTACTTTCTACTTCTAACATGTTGAACTCAAATACCTGTACTTTCTACTTCTTACATGTTGAACTCAAATACCTGTACTTTCTACTTCTCACATGTTGAACCCAAATACCTGTACTTTCTACTTCTCTCATGTTGAACTCAAATACCTGTACTTTCTACTTCTTACATGTTGAACTCAAATACCTGTACTTTCTACTTCTTACATGTTGAACTCAAATACCTGTACTTTCTACTTCTTACATGTTGAACACAAATACCTGTACTTTCTACTTCTTACATGTTGAACTCAAATACCTGTACTTTCTACTTCTTACATGTTGAACTCAAATACCTGTACTTTCTACTTCTCACATGTTGAACTCAAATACCTGTACTTTCTACTTCTCACATGTTGAACCCAAATACCTGTACTTTCTACTTCTTACATGTTGAACTCAAATACCTGTACTTTCTACTTCTCACATGTTGAACTCAAATACCTGTACTTCTACTTCTACATGTTGAACTCAAATACCTGTACTTTCTACTTCTTACATGTTGAACTCAAATACCTGTACTTTCTACTTCTTACATGTTGAACCAAATACCTGTACTTTCTACTTCTTACATGTTGAACTCAAATACCTGTACTTTCTACTTCTTACATGTTGAACACAAATACCTGTACTTTCTACTTCTAACATGTTGAACTCAAATACCTGTACTTTCTACTTCTTACATGTTGAACACAAATACCTGTACTTTCTACTTCCTACATGTTGAACTCAAATACCTGTACTTTCTACTTCTTACATGTTGAACCCAAATACCTGTACTTTCTACTTCTTACATGTTGAACACAAATACCTGTACTTTCTACTTCTTACATGTTGAACTCAAATACCTGTACTTTCTACTTCTTACATGTTGAACTCAAATACCTGTACTTTCTACTTCTCTACATGTTGAACACAAATACCTGTACTTTCTACTTCTTACATGTTGAACTCAAATACCTGTACTTTCTACTTCTACATGTTGAACTCAAATACCTGTACTTTCTACTTCTCTCATGTTGAACTCAAATACCTGTACTTTCTACTTCTTACATGTTGAACTCAAATACCTGTACTTTCTACTTCTAACATGTTGAACTCAAATACCTGTACTTTCTACTTCTCTCATGTTGAACTCAAATACCTGTACTTTCTACTTCTTACATGTTGAACTCAAATACCTGTACTTTCTACTTCTACATGTTGAACTCAAATACCTGTACTTTCTACTTCTTACATGTTGAACCCAAATACCTGTACTTTCTACTTCTTACATGTTGAACACAAATACCTGTACTTTCTACTTCTTACATGTTGAACTCAAATACCTGTACTTTCTACTTCTTACATGTTGAACCCAAATACCTGTACTTTCTACTTCTTACATGTTGAACACAAATACCTGTACTTTCTACTTCTTACATGTTGAACTCAAATACCTGTACTTTCTACTTCTCACATGTTGAACTCAAATACCTGTACTTTCTACTTCTCTCATGTTGAACTCAAATACCTGTACTTTCTACTTCTTACATGTTGAACTCAAATACCTGTACTTTCTACTTCTTACATGTTGAACTCAAATACCTGTACTTTCTACTTCTCTCATGTTGAACTCAAATACCTGTACTTTCTACTTCTTACATGTTGAACTCAAATACCTGTACTTTCTACTTCTTACATGTTGAACTCAAATACCTGTACTTTCTACTTCTTACATGTTGAACTCAAATACCTGTACTTTCTACTTCTTACATGTTGAACTCAAATACCTGTACTTTCTACTTCTTACATGTTGAACTCAAATACCTGTACTTTCTACTTCTCTCATGTTGAACTCAAATACCTGTACTTTCTACTTCTTATATGTTGAACTCAAATACCTGTACTTTCTACTTCTTACATGTTGAACTCAAATACCTGTACTTTCTACTTCTCTCATGTTGAACTCAAATACCTGTACTTTCTACTTCTTATATGTTGAACTCAAATACCTGTACTTTCTACTTCTTACATGTTGAACTCAAATACCTGTACTTTCTACTTCTCTCATTTCCCAAACAGCTGGTTCCTTTAGTCTGAATGTGTGTTGGTGCGTGGTCATTATTCTTTAGAGTCACTGCGTGCCTATTGGTTGGAACACGATCCGTGTATCCATCACTTCCTGGTCTTCTCTAAAGAAGAGGGACCAATGGAAATGTTGTCATGTTGCCGTTGGTCACCATGGAAACATTCATTAGCTAACAATGACATTATTGTTCTATTAATATAAAGGGAGGTCAGGTGCTCTTTAAAGCAGCTGCTAGCTATGGGTACTTTCTACTGAAGGACACTTCAAAGCCTCTTTACTTTCACTAGAGTAAAGAAGTTTAGTCAGTACTTCTACTTTCACCAGAGTATTTTTAAACACGAGTATCTGTACTTCTACTTGAGTAAAGGATGTGTGTACTTCTACTTGAGTAAAGGATGTGTGTACTTCTACTTGAGTAAAGGATGTGTGTACTTCTACTTGAGTAAAGGATGTGTGGACTTCTACTTGAGTAAAGGATGTGTGTACTTCTACTTGAGTAAAGGATGTGTGTACTTCTACTTGAGTAAAGGATGTGTGTACTTCTACTTGAGTAAAGGATGTGTGTACTTCTACTTGAGTAAAGGATGTGTGTACTTCTACTTGAGTAAAGGATGTGTGTACTTCTACTTGAATAAAGGATGTGTGGACTTCTACTTGAGTAAAGGATGTGTGGACTTCTACTTGAGTAAAGGATGTGTGTACTTCTACTTGAGTAAAGGATGTGTGTACTTCTACTTGAGTAAAGGATGTGTGTACTTCTACTTGAGTAAAGGATGTGTGTACTTCTACTTGAGTAAAGGATGTGTGTACTTCTACTTGAGTAAAGGATGTGTGGACTTCTACTTGAGTAAAGGATGTGTGTACTTCTACTTGAGTAAAGGATGTGTGTACTCTTGCCCTCTCTGCTCAGGTGTTGGTTGGAACTTCTCGCGCTCGCTCTCTGTTCGGGAAGTTCAGCGCTGACGTGGAGTCGTGTTCGCCGGCCGCCCTGAAACGCCTCATCTCGTGGAAAGAGACGAGAGGACGACAGGAAGTCGGCTCAGATTCTACAGGAAGTGATGCTGCTGCTGCCTGGTTCTGAAAATACATCTCATAACAACACTGGGGAACACAGCTACTCTTTATACCCAGTATTCACTGTTGTACAGAATACAAACTTTCAAAAACAAATATACCATCTGTGATCTCATTATGTCAACACCAGAGGTGGGAGATGTACTCAGATCTTGTACTTGAGTAAAAGTAGAAGTACTTATACTTACTCCAGGACTTTAACTTGTAACAGAGTATTCCTACACTCTGGTACTTCTACAAAGTACTTTTACTCAAGTACAAGATCTGAGTACTTCTACTTTTACTCAAGTACAAGATCTGAGTACTTCTATTTTACTCAAGTACAGGGTCAGAGTACTTCTACTTTTACTCAAGTACAAGATCTGAGTACTTCTACTTTTACTCAAGTACAAGATCTGAGTACTTCTACTTTTACTCAAGTACAAGATCTGAGTACTTCTACTTTTACTCAAGTACAATATCTGAGTACTTCTACTTTTACTCAAGTACAATATCTGAGTACTTTTACTAAAGTTCAAGATCTGAGTACTTCTACTTTTACTCAAGTACAATATCTGAGCACTTCTACTTTTACTCAAGTACAATATCTGAGTACTTCTACTTTTACTCAAGTACAAGATCTGAGTACTTCTACTTTTACTCAAGTACAATATCTGAGCACTTTTACTTTTACTAAAGTACAAGATCTGAGTACTTCTACTTTTACTCAAGTACAAGATCTGAGTACTTCTACTTTTACTCAAGTACAATATCTGAGTACTTCTACTTTTACTCAAGTACAAGATCTGAGTACTTCTACTTTTACTTAAGTAGGCTACAGGATCTGAGTACTTCTACTTTTACTCAAGTACAAGATCTGAGTACTTCTACTTTTACTCAAGTACAAGATCTGAGTACTTCTACTTTTACTCAAGTACAATATCTGAGTACTTCTACTTTTACTCAAGTACAGGGTCAGAGTACTTCTACTGTTACTTAAGTAGGCTACAGGATCTGAGTACTTCTACTTTTACTCAAGTACAAGATCTGAGTACTTCTACTTTTACTCAAGTACAAGATCTGAGTACTTCTACTTTTACTCAAGTACAATATCTGAGTACTTCTACTTTTACTCAAGTACAGGGTCAGAGTACTTCTACTGTTACTCAAGTAGCCTACAAGAGTAGGCCTACTTTTTCCACCTTTGGTTGAATTAAATGCAACGTATTATATGTTTAGCAATTTCTGTATGGATGTTATTGAATTGTTACTATTATTACTTTTTGTGTTACACTATTTCAAGTATTTATAATTTTGTTATTTAATTTTCAGAGGAAATACAAATAAAATTTTCACACTTTTATTTCTTGGCCATTTTTTTCAAACATTTTTAATTTTATCTCGCTATATATACTAGCTAAATTATATAAATTGTTTTCACAAACTGTATTTATCTAGGTATAATTGATCTACTTTAAAGAAATATCATTAATCCCCTTTATTTATATTTGTTTTCCAAAAAAAACGAATTATATTGTATTTACGGTGCGTCATTTCTACCTACGGTAAATCCTGCGCCTCTCCGCCAGTCCTTACGGCGCGTCTGCAGCCCATGTGTGCGGAAGTATCTGCGCTTGTTCTGCTTCTGTTTTCTGACAGAGAAAAAAAAAGCTCCAGAGGAGAATCTCTGAGGAGGCTGAGGATACTTCTACCCGGCTTTGGAGTGACGCTGGCCGGCGGGAAAGATCTGGAGCACCGGGGTCTGAAACATGGGCCTCCTGGCGAGGGTCCGGAAAGAGTGGTTCATTATCGGGATAGTGCTGGTCATCTTATCCGCCAAACTGCAGCCGAGCATCGGTGTGAGAGGAGGCGAGTAAACACCCAGTGAAGTCCATTAAAATCTCTACGTAATATATATTCATGTGTGTCTAAAAGAATGCTGTTTTATTATCTTTTAGTGCCAGATTTCTAAAGCGTTTCCTCCTATTTGTATGTACTTTTTCTCTTATATAGCCACACATGATCTCGTAGAAAATGAAGCATTAATTCAAAGTTAGGAATCAGTGGAATGAATCGGTATGGGAGTGCTTCACCTGCAAACATTTTACTTTTAATAAACTACCAACTTTAATACTTAATTTAACTCAGTTTTGCCCATCGCTCCTGGCTTTAGAATGGAAGAAAAGTGGTTTAAAAAAAGTGGTTTTGTACTCAAATACTTGTTATTTATTATACATGTTGTTCGCCGAATTACATTTTAGAACTAGGTAAATAATTTAAGCATACAGTGAATTTATAATTAATGTTTATATTTGATAAAAAGTTGAATTTACTGTTAAATTCGTGGTTTTCTAAATGGAGTTTTGGTTCCAACGTGAATAAGGGCTACTACATTCCTCTTCAACTGTGTGTGTGCGTGTGCGCGCGCGCGTGTGTGTGTGAGAGAGACACACTCACTGACTGTATGACTTTGAGGGAGACTTTGTGTGTGTGTGTGTGTGTGTGTGTGTGTGTGTGTGTGTGTGTGTGTGTGTGTGTGTGTGTGTGTGTGTGTGTGTGTGTGTGTGTGTGTGTGTGTGTGTGTGTGTGTGTGTGTGTGTGTGTGTGTGTGTGTGTGTGTGTGTGTGTGTGTGTGTGTGTGTGTGTGTGTGTGTGTGTGTGTGTGTGTGTGTGTGTGTGTGACATACTGCCTGTATGACTTTGAGGGAGACTTTGTGTGTGTGTGTGTGTGTGTGTGTGTGTGTGTGTGTGTGTGTGTGCGTGTGTGTGTGACATACTGCCTGTATGACTTTGAGGGAGACTTTGTGTGTGTGTGTGTGTGTGTGTGTGTGTGCGTGTGTGTGTGACATACTGCCTGTATGACTTTGAGGGAGACTTTGTGTGTGTGTGTGTGTGTATATGTGTGTGTATGCGCGCGCGTGTGTGTCCTCTCCTTACCTGGCGCTGCAGTGACACGTTGCATTCAGCCGTCATGTCGACACACACACATTCATTGGCTCATACCCAGTGGCGGCTGGTGGAACATATTTTTGGTGGGGCTGTTGATAGAGTGAGTAAACTTTTTGTTTTGGGACAAATGACCCCTTAAATCAGGACTTCTGGTGATGTAATGGCGCGTTTCCAGTGCAGCGCGGAGCTCGCTTTAATGCTGCGTTCAGACCGGACGCGATGCGAATATTCGCTTCGCTCTAAACGCTCGAGTTTCACCGCAGCTGTCAGCTGTGTTTACTCGCATCATTCAAACAAGACGCGCTGGCTCGGGAGCTACAGCTACAAAAACATGAACATATTTTACCGTGATTAAATTGTAATACACGTTTCTAAATGATGCCGACGTAACAACATACTGATACCGGTTAGTAAAAACCATGAATTAATGCTTTGAGTCTGCAGACAGACGGCAGAGAAACAGCTTTTAGAATGCATGTTTTCTGAATGGAGATCGGCTAAGCTAACGCTATATATGCTCCGACCGTCCACACTCACAACAACGGCCTACAGACATAAATAAACCAGCGACTGTATTCTCCATGACACAGGCAGTCTGTGGTTTGGACTTGTTTAACTTTTGTCTGGTTTCTGAACAGATCGTATCTGTCCCCGGCTGTTTGAAGAGCAAGCATGTGAAACAAAAGATAGCATTTACCTGTTTGCATCGTTTGCATCCAGCTAGCCATGTGAGAAGCCTTGTTGATACGTTTTGTCTTTTTCACGAGCTTGCTGTGATATATACAAATCGGGTTGGTCCGGTCCAAGGTCTTTAAGTATCAATTTATCTCCCAAACTTCTCCTTTCAAAAGGATTGGAGAGTAGCTCTTGGGCGGACCGAGGTGCGGCGACTCCACCTGCACACCATTCTCATCCAAATACTGCGTCACCTTGGTCACTCACGAGTCTAAAAAACAACTCACGTCAACGCACGTAAGCAACATGGGCGACAACGTGAGCGCCCACGTGACCAAAATATTTGACGGCGCTGATTGGCTGAAATTATGTTTTGGCGGCACAGTTTACTATTGAGACTTTTGCAACCTGCTGGTTGCTGCTGTTTGGCTCGGGGGCTCTGCCCCGTAATGATAAACTAATGCCACGGGCAAGGCCAGGCAGGAAACAGGTGACTTATCAGTAACTTTAGACATCGTAACACAATTTTAAACGAGATTGTATTGTAGATTATACATTTTTGTGATACTAATTGTATGATATTTACCTTGTTCATTAAAAATTAAATATTTTTTTTAAATATTTTTTTTTAAAATATATATTTTTTAATTTAATTTTTATTTTTATTTTTTATTTTGTATCTGGCAAGAGGTGGGGCGGCGCCCCTATGGGCCGGCCGCCACTGCTCATATCTCTTTTATGTACTCCTGTGGGAGTTCAGCAGCTCTTTGGCATCAGGCTGTAAAATAGATAACATCCATTATCTTGTATGTATTTTCACTGAGGAAACACAGTTGTTGTTATCATCCCCTGTCTGATGACCTCGAAGGAACCTGTATCAGTTCAGTCACACCTCCAGGCGTTATCCTGCAGATTAGATGAGAATAGCTCCTGTGCTGAGATGGGTCTGTCTGCAGACCGCAGCAAGGAGGCGTTTCCTATAGGGGCGTTTCCTAACTTTTTGTATCCAGCTGCTTTTATAAATCCTCGCAGAAGAAGTCATTGTTCTAGTGATGGGAATTCCAGCTCTTCTTGCTGAGCCGGATCATCTGGCTCACCAAGAAGAGCCGGCTCTTTCGGCTCCCAAGGGCTCTTCAGTTTACCACATATTATACCTTTTAATTAAATCAAATGTAGCGCTGTTTTGACTAATGATTTATATGTGTACACATATATCACTTAAATGATTCAAGACATCCTTTGTACTGAAGTATTCAAAAGTAAAAATTACATGTTTAATATAAATTATTTGCTGTGGCCAATTGTCTTCATTGCATTTACAGACCCGTGTAACTCTCTGATACCACCCAATGAATGCATTGACTTGCTTGTAGAACCACGCTACACAAAACAAATGGCAACACCTATAAAAACTATTTAAAAAAAGGGGCTACTGTATCAACCTATATAAAGTATATAAATATAGTTTTTCTCCCTGCAGGAGAGGGGAGCGTGCTTTGAGATCAGCTGCTAGGCTGCAGCGGGGAGAAGAGGGGGACAAAAAGAGATCTCCGTCCTCCGTGTTTTATTCTTATAGAAGTAAGAAGAGAAGTAACGGGCAGAAACCCTCCTTTTTACGCAGCGGTCCAGACATAGACATCATAGCTACGGCGACATAGTTGCCAGTTACTTTTGGCATTAGGGCAGGGATATCTTTCAAGGTTTGACATAATGAATTGTGCTACTTGTAAAGCAAGCAACGATGTTTTCAAATCTGTAATCAAAAAGCTCCTCAAAAACACTATAGAAGCAGTTCCTGCCGTTGTTACGTTAGTTCAAACAGTAACAACGGACTACTTTTCTTAGCGGATGCATGTCAATTTAAATCAATACAAAAAACTATTTTTTAAATCAATAAAATCTTTTTCTAAATCCATAAAAGCATTTCAATTATTATTGGGAGTCATGTCGTTACTTTGTTGAGAATGTGGCCGTGTGTAATAAGCGGGATAATGTCCACATTGCATAATGTGCCTTCATGCCGATCTAGATCCCTCCGCAAAAACAAAACAAAAAACGGCTCGTTCGCGGGCGAGAGCCGGCTCCCGTCGTCCACTATAGGAAACGCCCCTATAGGAAACGCCCCTATAGGAAACGCCCCTATAGGAAACGCCCCTATAGGAAACGCCCC
>NC_047520.1:1887397-1918540 GCF_902827115.2 Pseudochaenichthys georgianus
CAAATCTCTACTTCTTAACCGGCTGAAGCCTCTAGTACAAAAAAGCTATTTAAATGATTTACCACATCAGCAACAGTCGAGCTATTTTTTCCAGAAGTGTATTTTTGGAAGAAGGATATCAAGTAGGGCTATCTTCTACATGTTTACATAAAATAAGTATATGGTAATAAACCTTCAAACTTAAAAAAAACTTTGTTTGTTTCGGGAATTTGGTGAAGCTTTATTTATTTTTTTATTGCATGATGATCAGGTAAGTCTTGCCGTTGAATGTATCTCTATATAAATAAGAAGACAATGTGCTAATACAGTAGGGAGTTATTTAAATAATATATATAAGTACTGTATCAGGAAAATGATCACGTGCTCTTCGGTATTCTTTTGGCTTTATCATCATACCCTCCTGCAAGCTTAAAGTGCCTTGCTCTAACTTTCTCTTGAAGTTTTAACGCCCCTGTGTCGCCTTTATGTCCCGTTAAGGCAAGGTTCCTCCTCGAGGGGCCATTTAGACACAGAACATTTGGAATAAACTCTTGTATTTGTTGTCTGAAACACTCAGGGAATTATTGGCAGCTCCTTCATTTCACTGACCCATCTTTTTTCTGGACAGATGGCGATGCTGTCACCGCGTTTGGATGAAGTAAAAATAAAAACGAGACTGTGAAAGTCCTGCCAATAGTCCTGAGAGGCCTTAAACACAACCAGAGAGTGTGTTGAAGCACTGCTATCCACAAAACCTCATGATAGATATGCACCATGGTTAATACTTAAAATATACTTTATTAATAAGTGCGTTCATATGACTTAACATCTTTTACAAATATTTGAAGTATTCATCGTTAACACTGGCTTTCAGCAGTTGGAGATTGAACTCTTTGGTAGAAAAAGTGGTACAGAATCTTAGTAACAATGTTAGAATTGCTAAATTATAGTTGTCAGCATGCAACCCCTGCATTTACGCAAATAGTACTATCTATATTTCTGATGCACTTTTCAACAAAACAAGCAACAAGTGTCCACCAAATGGTGTATGTCATCCTATCCTTGTCTGTAAATGCACAATCCAACAATCCTACTTTTATCTGGAAGCAGATTCTCTAAACCTGTTTTAGGCAGATATTTTTTGCCATTAAAACGTTCTTGAGCACAAGAAATAAAGCTATTTAATACTCCTGCTAATGGCCCTAGGTTACTTAAGGTAACTCCTATTTCTGTCCTTCCAGCAGCTCTGATTTAAAGACATATTTTAGTGTCTTAACCTATCTTCAGTCTCCAGGAGTTGCCAGTATATCATACTCTGCCAGGAGCACAAAACTGTTCTCTCTGATTCTCCGGACTCGGACCAGATCTCCACACTCCTGGACGTGGAGAAGCCCTCTTTCTCCCCTCGCATACTCCCTTTCTCGGTCATGTAGCGTCACTTCCGTTCGTTTTCCACAAGCTTGACGATGCATATACCTCACCCCGACCACCAGCACCATGCCAAGACCAGCTGAGCATCCAAACAACATGCCCAACTCCCAAGAACTGTGTCTGGGGATAATGTCCGGAAGCTTCCCCTCCTTTCCTGGAGTCTTAACGGCATCGGAGGGTCGTTTGGGTTTAGTATCAGTCTTGGGAAGGTTTGGTTTCAACTTGAGGCCTGGATTTAGTTTGACGTTCGGGTCAAAGTTGGGATGGGGATCGGGGTTTGGGTGAACCACTGTTCCTGGTGTTGGTAGGTCGAGGTTAGGCTCAGGATCAGATGTTAAGATGTGGTTCTGAATGGCTAACTTTTGACCTAGGGTGAGTTGTTTGGAAGGCACTGAAGAGGATGCTAAGGGGTTGTAGATGGAGCGACGGGGAGCTGGAGAGGGTCCTGGATGAGGGGAGGTAGAAGATGTTGCAGACGAATTTAGGAAGGATGAAGGATCGAGTGAAAAGGAGGAAGATGCTGAGGTAGAAGAGATGGATAAGGAAGAAGGAGGATCAGAGATGGAAGAGGTTGACGAGGCAAATTGGGAAGAAGGGGGATCAGAGATGGAAGAGGTTGAAGAGGCAAATTGGGAAGAAGGAGGATCAGAGATGGAAGAGGTTGATGAGGCAAATTGGGAATAAGGGGGATCAGAGATGGAAGAGGTTGATGAAGCAAATTGGGAAGAAGGAGGATCAGAGATGGAAGAGGTTGATGAGGCAAATTGGGAAGAAGGGGGATCAGAGATGGAAGAGGTTGACGAGGCAAATTGGGAAGAAGGGGGATCAGAGATGGAAGAGGTTGATAAGGCAAATTGGGAAGAAGGAGGATCAGAAATGGAAGAGGTTGATGAGGCAAATTGGGAAGAAGGAGGATCAGAGATGGAAGAGGTTGATGAGGCAAATTGGGAAGAAGGAGGATCAGAGATGGAAGAGGTTGATGAGGCAAATTGGGAAGAAGGAGGATCAGAGATGGAAGAGGTTGATGAGGCAAATTGGGAAGAAGGAGGATCAGAGATGGAAGAGGTTGACGAGGCAAATTGGGAAGAAGGGGGATCAGAGATGGAAGAGGTTGAAGAGGCAAATTGGGAAGAAGGAGGATCAGAGATGGAAGAGGTTGATGAGGCAAATTGGGAAGAAGGGGGATCAGAGATGGAAGAGGTTGATGAAGCTAATTGGGAAGAAGGAGGATCAGAGATGGAAGAGGTTGATGAGGCAAATTGGGAAGAAGGGGGATCAGAGATGGAAGAGGTTGATGAGGCAAATTGGGAAGAAGGGGGATCAGAGATGGAAGAGGTTGATGAGGCAAATTGGGAAGAAGGGGGATCAGAGATGGAAGAGGTTGATGAAGCTAATTGGGAAGAAGGAGGATCAGAGATGGAAGAGGTTGATGAGGCAAATTGGGAAGAAGGGGGATCAGAGATGGAAGAGGTTGACGAGGCAAATTGGGAAGAAGGGGGATCAGAGATGGAAGAGGTTGATGAGGCAAATTGGGAAGAAGGAGGATCAGAGATGGAAGAGGTTGAAGAGGCAAATTGGGAAGAAGGAGGATCAGAGATGGAAGAGGTTGATGAGGCAAATTGGGAAGAAGGGGGATCAGAGATGGAAGAGGTTGATGAGGCAAATTGG
The DNA here is from genome assembly GCF_902827115.2 of Pseudochaenichthys georgianus. Taxonomy (NCBI): domain Eukaryota; kingdom Metazoa; phylum Chordata; class Actinopteri; order Perciformes; family Channichthyidae; genus Pseudochaenichthys; species Pseudochaenichthys georgianus. The sequence goes on from NC_047520.1 coordinate 1,890,476, forward strand.
GAAGAAGGGGGATCAGAGATGGAAGAGGTTGATGAGGCAAATTGGGAAGAAGGGGGATCAGAGATGGAAGAGGTTGACGAAGCTAATTGGGAAGAAGGAGGATCAGAGATGGAAGAGGTTGATGAGGCAAATTGGGAAGAAGGGGGATCAGAGATGGAAGAGGTTGACGAGGCAAATTGGGAAGAAGGGGGATCAGAGATGGAAGAGGTTGATGAGGCAAATTGGGAAGAAGGAGGATCAGAGATGGAAGAGGTTGAAGAGGCAAATTGGGAAGAAGGAGGATCAGAGATGGAAGAGGTTGATGAAGCTAATTGGGAAGAAGGGGGATCAGAGATGGAAGAAGTTGATGAAGCAAATTGGGAAGAAGGGGGATCAGAGATGGAAGAGGTTGATGACGCTAATTGGGAAGAAGGGGGATCAGAGATGGAAGAGGTTGATGAGGCAAATTGGGAAGAAGGGGAATCAGAGATGGAAGTTGTTGATGAGGCTAATTGGGAAGAAGGGGGATCAGAGATGGAAGAGGTTGACGAGGCAAATTGGGAAGAAGGAGGATCAGAGATGGAAGAGGTTGATGAAGCTAATTGGGAAGAAGGGGGATCAGAGATGGAAGAGGTTGATGAGGCAAATTGGGAAGAAGGGGAATCAGAGATGGAAGTTGTTGATGAGGCTAATTGGGAAGAAAGGGGATCAGAGATGGAAGAGGTTGATGAGGCAAATTGGGAAGAAGGGGGATCAGAGATGGAAGAGGTTGAGGAGGCAAATTGGGAAGAAGGAGGATCAGAGATGGAAGTTGTTGATGAGGCTAATTGGGAAGAAGGGGGATCAGAGATGGAAGAGGTTGATGAGGCAAATTGGGAAGAAGGGGAATCAGAGATGGAAGTTGGTGATGAGGCTAATTGGGAAGAAGGGGCATCAGAGATGGAAGAGGTTGATGAGGCAAATTGGGAAGAAGGGGGATCAGAGATGGAAGAGGTTGAGGAGGCAAATTGGGAAGAAGGGGGATCAGAGATGGAAGAGGTTGAGGAGGCAAATTGGGAAGAAGGGGGATCAGAGATGGAAGAGGTTGATGACGCTAATTGGGAAGAAGGGGGATCAGAGATGGAAGAGGTTGATGAAGCTAATTGGGAAGAAGGGGGATCAGAGATGGAAGAGGTTGAGGAGGCAAATTGGGAAGAAGGAGGATCAGAGATGGAAGTTGTTGACGAGGCAAATTGGGAAGAAGGGGGATCAGAGATGGAAGAGGTTGACGAGGCAAATTGGGAAGAAGGGGGATCAGAGATGGAAGAGGTTGATGAGGCAAATTGGGAAGAAGGGGGATCAGAGATGGAAGAGGTTGATGAAGCAAATTGGGAAGAAGGGGGAACTGAGATGGAAGAGGTTGATGAGGCAAATTGGGAAGAAGGGGGATCAGAGATGGAAGAGGTTGACGAAGCAAATTGGGAAGAATGAGGATCAGAGATGGAAGAGGTTGATGAGGCAAATTGGGAAGAAGGGGGATCAGAGATGGAAGAGGTTGACGAGGCAAATTGGGAAGAAGGGGGATCAGAGATGGAAGAGGTTGATGAGGCAAATTGGGAAGAAGGAGGATCAGAGATGGAAGTTGTTGACGAGGCAAATTGGGAAGAAGGGGGATCAGAGATGGAAGAGGTTGACGAGGCAAATTGGGAAGAAGGGGGATCAGAGATGGAAGAGGTTGATGAGGCAAATTGGGAAGAAGGGGGATCAGAGATGGAAGAGGTTGATGAAGCAAATTGGGAAGAAGGGGGAACAGAGATGGAAGAGGTTGATGAGGCAAATTGGGAAGAAGGGGGATCAGAGATGGAAGAGGTTGATGAGGCAAATTGGGAAGAAGGGGGATCAGAGATGGAAGAGGTTGATGAGGCAAATTGGGAAGAAGGGGGATCAGAGATGGAAGAGGCTGATGAAGCAAATTGGGAAGAAGGGGGATCAGAGATGGAAGAGGTTGATGAGGTAAATTGGGAAGAAGGGGGATCAGAGATGGAAGAGGTTGATGAGGCAAATTGGGAAGAAGGAGGATCAGAGATGGAAGTTGTTGACGAGGCAAATTGGGAAGAAGGGGGATCAGAGATGGAAGAGGTTGACGAGGCAAATTGGGAAGAAGGGGGATCAGAGATGGAAGAGGTTGATGAGGCAAATTGGGAAGAAGGGGGATCAGAGATGGAAGAGGTTGATGAGGCAAATTGGGAAGAAGGGGGATCAGAGATGGAAGAGGCTGATGAAGCAAATTGGGAAGAAGGGGGATCAGAGATGGAAGAGGTTGATGAGGCAAATTGGGAAGAAGGGGGATCAGAGATGGAAGAGGTTGATGAGGCAAATTGGGAAGAAGGGGGATCAGAGATGGAAGAGGTTGATGAGGCAAATTGGGAAGAAGGGGGATCAGAGATGGAAGAGGTTGATGAGGCAAATTGGGAAGAAGGGGGATCAGAGATGGAAGAGGCTGATGAAGCAAATTGGGAAGAAGGGGGATCAGAGATGGAAGAGGTTGACGAGGCAAATTGGGAAGAAGGGGGATCAGAGATGGAAGTTGTTGATGAGGTAAATTGGGAAGAAGGGGGATCAGAGATGGAAGAGGTTGACGAGGCAAATTGGGAAGAAGGGGGAACAGAGATGGAAGTTGTTGACGAGGCAAATTGGGAAGAAGGGGGATCAGAGATGGAATTTGTTGACGAGGCAAATTGGGAAGAAGGGGGATCAGAGATGGAAGTTGTTGACGAGGCAAATTGGGAAGAAGGGGCATCAGAGATGGAAGTTGTTGACGAGGCAAATTGGGAAGAAGGGGGATCAGAGATGGAATTTGTTGACGAGGCAAATTGGGAAGAAGGGGGATCAGAGATGGAAGTTGTTGATGAGGCAAATTGGGAAGAAGGGGGGTCAGAGATGGAAGAGGTTGATGAGGTAAATTGGGAAGAAGGGGGATCAGAGATGGAAGAGGTTGATGAGGCAAATTGGGAAGAAGGGGGGTCAGAGATGGAAGAGGTTGATGAGGCTAATTGGGAAGAAGGGGGATCAGAGATGGAAGAGGTTGATGAGGTAAATTGGGAAGAAGGGGCATCAGAGATGGAAGAGGTTGATGAGGCTAATTGGGAAGAAGGGGGATCAGAAATGGAAGAGGTTGATGAGGTAAATTGGGAAGAAGGGGGATCAGAGATGGAAGAGGTTGATGAGGCAAATTGGGAAGAAGGGGGGTCAGAGATGGAAGAGGTTGACGAGGCAAATTGGGAAGAAGGGGGATCAGAGGTGGAAGAGGTTGACGAGGCAAATTGGGAAGAAGGAGGATCAGAGATGGAAGTTGTTGATGAAGCTAATTGGGAAGAAGAGGTTGATGATGAGGAAGAGGAGAGGTCTGGGGCGAGGGTGGAAAAAGATGACGAAGAAAGGGTTGAACCAGTTATGGATCGGGAGGAAGAAGTTAAAAAAGGCACAGAGGGAAACAAGGCTTCTCGTGAAGGATACTTGGAGGGGTTTGAGAAATGTATGTTTAACGAAGATGGCGTAGAGGAAGGTTGGATTGAAGACAAATGAGAAGGAATTGAGATCGGAGAAGGAGAGGGCAGAGCAGAAATGGCTGGAGATGTTTTGGGTTTGTTCTTCGTTGAGGGAGAAGATGACAAAGATGCATGGGAGACCGAAGTTAGCATGGATACTAGGGTTGGGGGATGAAGAGGGGTGGTAGATTTAACGATAGGAGAGGCAGGAACGGTATGAGTGGAAGAAAAGAATAAAGAAAGAAGTGCAGACACTGAAATGTAAAGGGAAGGGGTTGTTGAGGGAATGGACGTCATAGTCGTTTTGAGCTCTCCTCGAGTTTGAAGACCTTTCACCTCAATATCCTCACCTAGTGTGAATGTTAGGTCAGATTCTGATGTGAAGGGCAGAGGGTTGATGGATCGAGAAGTTACTGAAGGTTGCTTCCCCTCAATGGTATGTCCTAATGGGGTACTTGTTTGGGAAAGGGCCTGGGGGAAGATACTCGAATGTGCAGTTAGTGTTTCAGATGTGGATTGGACTGACTCGTGAAAACTAGCTTGACCCTGAGTTTGAGTTGGGATAGTTTGGGGGATGTCTTGGTGGAAACTTCTCAAAGGTGGAGGTGGGTCGGCAAGCGGTACAGGCGTTGAAAACTGAGGGTGAGTTGGACTGGTTGGCCTTGACTTGAATCCAGGTTGGGGTAAACTGCTCCTTTGTTTGTTGGGTAGGGGCTTACGAAAGGAGAGAGTTGTGTAGAACTTGACAAAGGACTGAAGGGTAGGACTTTTGGTTGGGGGAATGTGGTTTGGCAATGATGTTTTGGATTTGGTGAAAGTTTTAGATGAAGATGCCTTGAAGAAACGAAATGGCGGACTTGTACCAGTTTGGGACTGGAGGAAAGGCTTTGGTGGAGAAGTTTGAATATGAAAGATAAACTTGAATGAAGAAGTTTGAGAGGTGAGAAAAGGCTTGGGGTCAGGGTTTTGGGGATTAGGGGTGGTCTGTCTACCCATTCCATCTTTATTTCGACTCAATAGGACCTCGGTTAAACTAGTTCTCCAGGGTTGCGAGGAACCACTTTGGGTTACAAACTTGTCTGAACTGGTTTGGTCCTGAATTGGTCCTTTTGTTCTCTGGGGATTCGTCTGGTGCAAACTGTTTTTGGTTATAGTTGTTGTGTTGGTTTCTGGACGTAATGGTTGGACTTTTGTATCAGGAATGGTGGGCCGTTTGGGACTATCCTTTAAAAGAGGTATGGAAGCAAGGGATCGCTGCAGCAAAGGAGAACTGGTTGAAGTTTGTCCTGTGATGTTAAGTAAAAGAGTGGTATTATCTTTCACCGCTCTATACTCAGCTGAAGCCATAGGAGGAATGTGGTTGGACATGTTTCTTGGCACATCAGTAGGAGTACCAGGGCTTCTTTCATCAGTTCTTGCCTCTTCGGTCACACCGGAGAGAGATCCTAAAGTCATCGGGCTGTTCCTTTTATTGAATGCTTGATGTGTAATTCGGTCAACTTTAAGGGAAGTCACAGAGCTTTTCATTTCAAAGACTGGACGGGTGACTTCTGTCGGCAATCCCAGACGTTTGTTGCTTTTGGTTCCAGTGATTGTTGTTGTAGGCGATGCTGGTGTAGAAACAGGGTTGGCTGTTTGTCCTTTTGACGCTGGATGAGCTTCAGAAAACAAGGAGAGGGCAAGATATTAGTAATGAGGAGTGGATAGGAAAACTGAAATAAAAGAACACGTTGTTTCTGTTTTGCCTAATTCAATACAAATGTTGAACAGACTCCTGAAACTTGAGGTACACATTTATAGTCTTGTACATTAGTGCTGTAGACTTCAAAATATCGTCGACGACATATTTCCGCGTCGACGCGTCGCTACACACACGTGGATCACCCACAGCAACAAGCCGTTCGCAATCGCACTTCAAACACAATGGAGACTGAAACGGCTACCACCTCCTCCTCACAGGATTGCGCACGAAGCCCCCAAACGAAAACATCTCGCCCTAGGTCTTCAAAAGCATGGGAATATTTTAAAGTTAGTCCAAAACGCAAAGACATCTCTTTCTGACCGTCAGAGCCAATGGAATCGAGGGGAACTCCCACATAGTCCTTATTTGGTAATGTGTGAGACTGCTGCATAGCCTAGACCGGAAGCAGCAGCTAATCGGATATCTTGTATGTGCAGCTACGATAAGTAATAAGGGTACTTTTATCTTGAGTTCTGTGCCCATGTCCGTTAGCATTTTTCGCTCAGGGGTCATTTAGACGCTTCTTATGAGACTTGTGTTTTGTTTTGGTAAACATGGTTCGTATCGTCAGTTAGCTGAGATTCTTCCCGTTAATCTGGTATAACACATTAATAGGTTCTTAAATATTAGACTTTTTTTGACATTACGTTTTTTTTACATTACGTTTTTTATGAATTGAACAACAGAAAAATAATCGTTAGATTAGTCGACTAATCGATCAAATAATCGCCCGATTAATCGTTTTCAAAATAATAGTTTCCCCCCAGCACTATTGTACATAGAATATTCTGTAACAACATTAAGTATCATCCAACTTGCATACCTGGTAAAGCGGTTACTTCATCTTCCTGTTGTGCAAAAGCTGAATTCCCGCCATCCGCCCGTGTGATGTAACGCCAACTCCAAGGACTACGACTCCCATCACGCACCACTGCAGACTCGATACCTGCCCAGTACACAAAGTAAGACTGCACCACCGTGAGGCTGGAATGACAAACAAAGAGGTTTCTAAAAAATATATATATATTCATTTAGGATTAGGCGCATCTACCGGTATTTACGATATGATATGATGATGATGATGATGATGATGATGATGATGATGATGATGATGATGATGATGATGATGATGATGATGATGATGATTTACTGTGAGGATTGACTGGAGCACCAAGGATGCTTCAGTGCGACTTTATTGACTCCCATTAGATTGCAGCAGTTCATATTCTCTGTTCAGAGCATGCGTTGGGTCCCAGATTAAGTTGTTGGACAGCCTTATTAGGTTATTATGGTATGCTCATAAAGTGGGGGGGGGTTACCTTGGTTGCTGATTGGCTCATGGTTACACAAGCCAAAACATCGCTATGACATCACAAAGTGGCCAAAATCTGATCAGCTCATTTTCAGACAGGTTTTTATAGAAATTGATCAAAAAGAGAGAGAATCTTTGTTCCTGAAACTTTCAGAGTCTCTTTCCACAGAGGGGACACATGCTGATGTAGAAGAGACATGAAGAAGAGGGGACACATGGTGATGTAGAAGAGACACGGAGAAGAGGGGACACATGTTGATGTAGAAGAGACATGAGGAAGAGGGGACACATGTTGATGTAGAAGAGACATGAGGAAGAGGGGACACATGTTGATGTAGAAGAGACGTGAAGAAGAGGGGAGACATGTTGATGTAGAAGAGACATGAAGAAGAGGGGACACATGTTGATGTAGAAGAGACATGAAGAAGAGGGGACACATGTTGATGTAGAGAGACATGAAGAAGAGGGGACACATGTTGATGTAGAAGAGACATGGAGAAGAGGGGACACATGTTGATGTAGAAGAGACATGGAGAAGAGGGGACATGTGTTGATGTAGAAGAGACATGAAGAAGAGGGGACACATGTTGATGTAGAAGAGACATAAAGAAGAGGGGACACATGTTGATGTAGAAGAGACATGGAGAAGAGGGGACACATGTTGATGTAGAAGAGACATGAAGAAGAGGGGACACATGTTGATGTAGAAGAGACATGGAGAAGAGGGGACACATGTTGATGTAGAAGAGACATGAAGAAGAGGGGACACATGTTGATGTAGAAGAGACATGAAGAAGAGGGGACACATGTTGATGTAGAAGAGACATGAAGAAGAGGGGACACATGTTGATGTAGAAGAGACATGGAGAAGAGGGGACACATGTTGATGTAGAAGAGACATGGAGAAGAGGGGACACATGTTGATGTAGAAGAGACATGAAGAAGAGGGGACACATGTTGATGTAGAAGAGACATGAAGAAGGGGGGACACATGTTGATGTGGAAGAGACATGAAGAAGGGGGGACACATGTTGATGTAGAAGAGACATGGAGAAGAGGGGACACATGTTGATGTAGAAGAGACATGGAGAAGAGGGGACACATGTTGATGTAGAAGAGACATGAAGAAGAGGGGACACATGTTGATGTAGAAGAGACATGAAGAAGAGGGGACACATGTTGATGTAGAAGAGACATGAAGAAGGGGGGACACATGTTGATGTGGAAGAGACATGGAGAAGAGGGGACACATGTTGATGTAGAAGAGACATGGAGAAGAGGGGATACATGTTGATGTAGAAGAGACATGGAGAAGAGGGGACACATGTTGATGTAGAGGAGACATGAAGAAGAGGGGACACATGTTGATGTAGAAGAGACATGAAGAAGTGGATTTTGCATAATAGGTGACCTTTAAAGCTGTTGGTCTTTTGAACTCCAGAACTCACAAATGTCAGACTTACTAGAACCTGATGTCTCCCATGGGTGCATCGGGAGCCCTCCACACAAACGAGAGGTTTCTCTTCAGGTGTTTGTCGGAGTGGGTGAGGGTGTCGCCCTCCGAGAGGCAGCGCAGGGTGTGAGTACCGGGGGGAGTGAGGGTCCAGGACCCCCCCACCAGAACTGGCCCCAAAGACCTGGGTCGGACCTCGCGTCCTGGACCCTCCACTCTGCGAGCCTGGAGCAGGAAACCCATGAAGTCTCGAGAGCTTCGGACCGTCACTGAGGACCACGGTATAGAAACACAGAAACGGAAGAAGAGACATTGAATGAGTGGTTTGCAGAAACATTAAGTTCTTAGTACACTTTCTAGCCGTGGCGAACCGTCAGAGCCTTCAAGGTATTCAGAGAATTCCCTGGAACACTCGGATAAAACAAAACATCGATTTAATTACATAAATAAAATGTAATAAATGAGAATGGTATCTGTGTTGTTGATCTGTAATATTACAGTGTTACGTTGATTTGTGTTAGAAAAGAAAGCAGCCAATCAGATCTGGTTCTGGGTCTCTGGGTAGAATATCCTTCAACAAGGTATAATACTTCCTTGATATAAAGCCCTGGCTGTTGCACTGAATGAGAGCATACGTTTGGACTGACAGTGTGATCAACCAATCATATATTGATTTGTGGCCAATGGGTGTATTCTTTCAGAGTTCCCCTCGGTTCCAGGTGCTCTAGAACAGTGCTTCTCAAAGTGTGGTCCGTGAGCGCCCCCTAGTGGTCCGCGAGTATATTGGTAACATTTCACATTTGAAATAAATAAATACATTTAAGTTTTCCGCACTCTCGCGGGAATATCTCCGCAATGGAACGAGCTTAAGTTTCACTTTCTATTGCATGGTAAAGCCCAGGGCAACACCTTCGTCACACATGTTGCCACCTGTTTGTACCATTTTCAGGCGATTTATAATCTGTTCTAGAAAAACGATGTGTTTTGCACTTTGAATTGCCTTGTGTTGAAAAGTGCTATATAAATAAACTTGCCTTGGGATATTTGTGGAGTTAGGTGGTCCGCGAGTGTTTTTTCATTGGTTAAGTGGTCCTTGGTATGAACAAGTTTGAGAAACACTGCTCTAGAAGGCCCGCTAGTTAACTGGCTCGAGACAGAGGATCTAGACGAATGCGACGAAGCAATTCATGCCGTTTTATTGTTTTTAACGTTGAAATGACGAGTGCAACAGGTGGAGATCAAGTTGTTGCGGAATTGTTGCGAGTACCCTTTTCAAGACGACTGTCACTACCCGATCCGTCCCCCTGCCCGATCGGTACTGCGCATGTGCGAGATGGTCCGCCATATCGGACAACTCCGGACGGCATCCCAAGATGGACACTTGACACGGTGCCGATCGGGCAGGGGGACGGATCGGGTAGTGACAGTGACAACGGGGGGGCGGGGTGTGTGTGTGTCGACAGAAGGTCCAGTTGTGATAGACACGGTTCGCCACTGCTTTCTAGATGTGCTATTTCTACCTTGGTACGCTAGGAGCCTGTTAAGCTTTCCATTAGTTTGTGGTACCTTGGTGGCATAGAAGATGAAACAACCAACATCCCTGATTGAAACGATATTTGTAGTACATTGACTTTGTGTCTTAATTCCCCTTATATACTAATAACTCTCTAATAAAGTTATAGATGACATCGTTAAAGGAACACTTGATGATCATTTGTATTGTATGTCAATAGCAGGAAACCAAGTCTCGAGAGCTTCGGACAATTTCTATTCAATTCAAGTCTCAGGCTCCTCCAACAGTGCAACATATACATAGGACAGATAAAATACTGCAAGTACAAACAAATAAAATAGAAATGTACACGTTTCTTTAAGAGTAATTTGTTAATTTATGTACTTGGTATGTGTATGAGACTCGGACCACTTTAGCAATCTCAATGGAGGCGCATGAACAACCTTCAGAGTTGATTATCAATGTGTGGCGGCTCTCAGACCCCCAAAGGACGGACTACAGAGCTCCAGCATCTATCCGTCACATGGAGAAGTACTTAAGCTGTTAGTTTGTAGGATAATTAGTAGCTGTAGAATGTACTTCTTTTAGCAATTATTAAATAGTTGAAGGACTACCTGTGACCAACTGTCCCGGCAGGTAGGACGAGGCGGATGTTCGCAGCGTGACGTGGCCGCGCTGCAGGTCCTGGGGCTGAGCCCGGATGTGTCCAGGAATCATTTCCCGACAGGAAGCATGGCTCGCTCCGCGGGAGAACGAGAGGGAGGATGGAGCGAGAGATAGTAACAACAATCCCACCCCGAAACACTGGAGGCCGGCCTGCATCTCTGCAAACACACAGTGGAGAGGAGAGATGGCCAAAGTACACACATCCTTTACTCAAGTAGAAGTACACACTTCCTTTACTCAAGTAGAAGTACACACATCCTTTCCTCAAGTAGAAGTACACACTTCCTTTACTCAAGTAGAAGTACACACATCCTTTACTCAAGTAGAAGTACACACATCCTTTACTCAAGTAGAAGTACAATCATCCTTTCCTCAAGTAGAAGTACACACTTCCTTTACTCAAGTAGAAGTACACACATCCTTTACTCAAGTAGAAGTACACACTTCCTTTACTCAAGTAGAAGTACACACTTCCTTTACTCAAGTAGAAGTACACACATCCTTTCCTCAAGTAGAAGTACACACTTCCTTTACTCAAGTAGAAGTACACACATCCTTTCCTCGAGTAGAAGTACACACTTCCTTTACTCAAGTAGAAGTACAGATACTCGTGTTTAAAAATACTCTGGTGAAAGTAGAAGTACTGACTAAACTTCTTTACTCAAGTGAAAGTAAAGAGGCTTTGAAGTGTACTTCAGTAGAAAGTACCCATGGCTAGCAGCTGCTTTAAAGAGTACCTGACCTCCCTTTATATCAATAGAACAATAATGTCATTGTTAGCTAATGAATGTTTCCATGCTGAACAACGGCAACATGACAACGTTTCCATTGGTCCCTCTTCTTTAGAGAAGACCAGGAAGTGATGGATACACGGATCGTGTTCCAACCAATAGGCACGCAGTGACTCTAAAGAATAATGACCACGCACCAACACACATTCAGACTAAAGGAACCAGCTGTTTGGGAAATGAGAGAAGTAGAAAGTACAGGTATTTGAGTTCAACATGTAAGAAGTAGAAAGTACAGGTATTTGAGTTCAACATGTAAGAAGTAGAAAGTACAGGTATTTGAGTTCAACATGTAAGAAGTAGAAAGTACAGGTATTTGTGTTCAACATGTGAGAAGTAGAAAGTACAGGTATTTGTGTTCAACATGTGAGAAGTAGAAAGTACAGGTATTTGGGTTCAACATGAGAGAAGTAGAAAGTACAGGTATTTGGGTTCAACATGAGAGAAGTAGAAAGTACAGGTATTTGTGTTCAACATGTGAGAAGTAGAAAGTACAGGTATTTGAGTTCAACATGTAAGAAGTAGAAAGTACAGGTATTTGGGTTCAACATGTAAGAAGTAGAAAGTACAGGTATTTGGGTTCAACATGAGAGAAGTAGAAAGTACAGGTATTTGAGTTCAACATGTGAGAAGTAGAAAGTACAGGTATTTGAGTTCAACATGTGAGAAGTAGAAAGTACAGGTATTTGAGTTCAACATGTAAGAAGTAGAAAGTACAGGTATTTGAGTTCAACATGAGAGAAGTAGAAAGTACAGGTATTTGAGTTCAACATGAGAGAAGTAGAAAGTACAGGTATTTGAGTTCAACATGAGAGAAGTAGAAAGTACAGGTATTTGTGTTCAACATGTAAGAAGTAGAAAGTACAGGTATTTGAGTTCAACATGTGAGAAGTAGAAAGTACAGGTATTTGAGTTCAACATGTAAGAAGTAGAAAGTACATGTATTTGTGTTCAACATGTAAGAAGTAGAAAGTACAGGTATTTGGGTTCAACATGTGAGAAGTAGAAAGTACAGGTATTTGAGTTCAACATGAGAGAAGTAGAAAGTACAGGTATTTGTGTTCAACATGTAAGAAGTAGAAAGTACAGGTATTTGTGTTCAACATGTAAGAAGTAGAAAGTACAGGTATTTGAGTTCAACATGAGAGAAGTAGAAAGTACAGGTATTTGTGTTCAACATGTAAGAAGTAGAAAGTACAGGTATTTGTGTTCAACATGTAAGAAGTAGAAAGTACAGGTATTTGAGTTCAACATGTAAGAAGTAGAAAGTACAGGTATTTGAGTTCAACATGTAAGAAGTAGAAAGTACAGGTATTTGAGTTCAACATGTGAGAAGTAGAAAGTACAGGTATTTGAGTTCAACATGTGAGAAGTAGAAAGTACAGGTATTTGAGTTCAACATGTGAGAAGTAGAAAGTACAGGTATTTGAGTTCAACATGTAAGAAGTAGAAAGTACAGGTATTTGAGTTCAACATGTGAGAAGTAGAAAGTACAGATATTTGAGTTCAACATGTGAGAAGTAGAAAGTACAGGTATTTGGGTTCAAAATGTAAGAAGTCAAAGTAAAAAGTAGTGGAGTAAAGTACTGATACCAGAAACATGTACTTAAGTACAGCAACGAAGTATTTGTACTCCACTGCCTCCCACCTCTGTCTGTGACTAATTCAAACATCCCTCCGGCAGCTTTTCGGCAGTGTTTGTATTTCACTGCTGGGACAAAGGGCTAAGCAAATTAAGTCTTGGATCAGCTGGGATTTGTATCTTATAACAAATCTGTAAAAATAACTGTCTACAGATTTGTTTTCCTCAGCTTGGACTGAGTGGACTTTTTGTTTTTTAAATGATTAATAAGGGTATGAAAAAATACTGGGAAATGTAATAAAAAGGCAAACAAAGATTGAACATTTTCAGAGAATATGTGGAAGAACTCTGACAAAAAAGCAAAAGGGAAAAATCTCTGAAAAATTGTGAAGAGATAATTATGTGAAAATGAGCTAAAGGAACACACAACAACAACAACAACGTCTTAAAAAATTAATTGCACGTTACAAAATGAGAAAGATGAATGAGTGGATGTGCATCCTCACCTTCCGGACGTCTATGAAATCCACCTTTCAGTTTTAAAACGTTCTCTCTCTCCAGCTTGGAAAAGTCCTGAAGTCCTGAGTGAGTTTAAAGTGGTTGGAGTTTGGGGGGATCTCGGGGTCCACAATAATGAGGGAGGGGACGGGGGGACGTAGAACCAGAATATATAGAGCTGCAGCCCTCAACACATTGACTGCTTTTTAAAAATAAAAACAATGGTATGCTATTGATTCCTATAACAACAAATAAAATATAATTAAAATAGCAACAAATATATTAGATAATAAATCAAATATAGAGGATATGTTGACATAATTATTAGGCGATAATCTGAATATAACGTTGGATAAATATAGTGGAGTATAAAGGACAATACCGGCTTTCAAAATGTAGAAGTATAAGGAATATAAAATGGGAATACTTGGAAGTCCAAAGTGAACGCGAGTAACACTGACAGAAATGCAGGTGGATTTTCTGGTTTGGTATTCTTTCTAGTTGAGGTGTTCCTATGGTATTCAAACCGCCCCCTCCCCACACACACACACACACACACACACACACACACACACACACACACACACACACACACACACACACACACACACACACACACAGCCAGGATGTGCTCCAGCTGTAGCCGCCTCCCACCAGGATCTACCTAAAATCCCCTCCATCACTGTCCCATCTCAACCAAGGGAGATTAAGGGGTGACGGGTAATCTGCGACGTTTCGTCCTCTCAAAAGCAGGGCGCTGGCGAACTAGCCGGTCGCCTAGGGCGCTAGATCTGGAGGGGCGCTAGATCTGGAGGGGCGCTGCGTTTTTTGTATTCTGCCTAATTTTCTGCCCTTGATGTAAACATTTACATTAATGATTGAATAAAGTAAACACCCTTTGCACCCCGGGCCGGCAACATTTCGCATTTGCCCTGTACGATGGGCGCTAAGGGATGAAAGTGGGGGGTGTGGACTTATCAGGCGCCCGCAGCCAAAGTGAGAGAGAGCCTCCGAGCGAGCGAGAGAGAGAGAGAGAGGGCGCACATGCATCGGTACAGCAGAGTGTTGTTGCATTGAGGCTGATAACTACAGCTCAGTGAGGACTCTGAGTGTTTCGATCACGTGTTTCAAACTCGAGGCCCGGGGGCCAAATCAGGCCCGTGGTGGATTTAATTTCGGCCCACAGGATAATTTCTAATTCCTATTAGATCTGGCCCGCCGGTATATTGCACCTTCACTCCATCCTGAGGGTCTCCTCCGCTCAGAGCCGGACCCCAAACATTGATGACCTTGCCCCCAAGATGAGAGGCCAAGTATCTGAGCTAGCATCACAGCAGCACACTGAGTTCAATGGATGCTTCCTTCTGCACTTTCTCTCTCACGGCAGCAGGGCATGTTTGGTTTCTCTCTGAGGGAATAGTTTTGTTGAAGCTGTTGTTGGCCTGTGGAGAAATGTACTCATAAGAACTGACTCTGGAGAAGCTGCAGATAGAGCCATGAGAAATGAATGCAGCTGATTATTTAATGTTGTTTTTATTGGCAATAGTTTAAGCTTTGTTAGTTCCAGGTTTAATATGTGCAATAAGTTCATTTCAGTAAGTTCTGCAATAAACATTGAACCAGTCCGGCCCTCCACTAGCACCCATTTTTTTATTTTGGCCCACTGTGTGTTTGAGTTTGACCCCCCTGGTTTAGATGGTTCCCTTTAGTCTAAGTTCTCGGTGGGTCTCAAACGTTTTGGTCACAATTTATGTAAACACATATTTCCAAGGCTCTCCTTTATAATTATTAGGATAAATAAAACCAGGTTTGAAATCATTCCAATGTATACTTTAGGACAGTAAACCAAAAATATCGTTTAAAACTGGAGAGATAAAAACATATGCATAAATAAATAAATGTTAACGAGGTAAAATAAGATATGAATGAACAACAAAAAATTAAATAAGTTACATGTATTTGTTATTGGCTGTGGGTTACTGGTTATGTTCACATACTTATTTGATTATTAAAATGTAAACCGATCTTTCTCATATGGGTGTTTAGAGTTGTACCCCCTAGCTAGTCTCTAGTAATTCTGCTCAAAGTGCACCAGATTGAAGCATTTTACTTTAAAATGTAAAAAAAAAATCTTCCCGGGGGGGCATACCCCGGACCCCCCTAGAGGATGTGACGTCCACCCCCCAAATCAAACATGTTCACACAATAATTAATACATTTGAAACCTTCTTTATATATATTGGTCTTTTGTAGAGATTTTTCATTTATTCTTTATTCTATTGCGTATTGCTTGGAGGGGGGGGGGGCACCAAATCATAATCTCGCCTAGGGCAACAAAATAGTCTCAAAAGTTGGGCCATTTTGTCCTCATGTGCCAATGAGCAGCTCTCATAGGAAAGAACGCTTCCCACGCTGGTTCCAGTTCTCCTCGTCCGTGGTCTCAACCCCTTATATCACCACCATTGTCTGCTCATCATTGTAAGCCTACACACAAAACACGTCAAACCTGAAACATCTTTGACGTTTCCACTCCCTCCTCAGGTGTCTTCTCTCTCTTTAGGTTATAGGTGATGCACAGCTTTGGCAGCAGGACAGTTTCCAACAAGCAGACGTCTGAATTAACTCAGGTAGGTGATCAGAAAGAGTCAATTCAATAATAGGTTAACACTTAAAGTTAGGTAAAAGGGAATTTTAAGTGTGACTAACTTTGTAAGGTCATGTGACCTGCAGTAAAACATTTACTAACTCTATTTTTGGTTCAAGCTTGAACAGTTCTTGCTCCTCTTCACGTGTAGATACTCATACAGTAACAACACAGGTGTGTAATGATTGAGCGAGGCAATGTTTAACTTCTTCTTTGTTGTTTTTCACACACACACACACATACCATGGATACATCACTTCAGGGGACATTACATTGACTTACATGCATTTCCTGGAGACTTACCCTTACCTTAACCATAACCAATTAGGGATGGGAACGATTAATCGAATATTCAAATATCCGAAATTATTCATGTATTCGAATATGAGTTATGAATAATTGTATTTAAAAAAAAATATTGTATTAATTTTTTTGGGAGTGATGCCTAAATTGATTACATATTATCAAATTGAATAATTCAATAGCTGTCATACGACTGTGCCAAAGCTAAATGTGTTAGTTGAAGTCTAAAGGTGTGTTTTGCTCCGCTCACCGGCCCCTCACAGCAGGCAGAGCTGCAGGTGCCGATCTCTCTCTCTCGCGTCCGGTTATACTTCACTCGTGTTTATGTCCAAATCCATCAGATCTAGCTGGTTCTAGCCAATGATACGGCTGCTGCCCCTCCCCACACGCAGACTCAAACCTCATCTTAGGCCCAAACGTGCCGCAAATGCGCTCCACAGCCGGTGCGAGGTTCCGGCGCTAACAGTTCATGAGCGTGCTCCCCCGCCCCGTCAACACTCGCGACACATGAGTGGCCAGCCTTAACAACAATAAGCGCTGCTTGGCAACCGTGTGTGGCGGCAAAGTACATAGACATTTTGACTGGAGAGATTCAGTTTTGCTGGTATTCAACACATTTTACCAGTCATAGTCCGGTAATTATTTACACTCCAAGAAGAGTCCTACACAGACATGGAGGAAAAGGAGTAATGTGTGGAAATATTTCGACCAGGTTAGTGAGTGCGGTAGAGGTCAAACTCTGCCAAATTAAACCTATATATACCGGTACATGCTATACCTTGCTTTACCCGCAACCTCCGTTCCAGCTGAGAGGGTCTTCTCTACAGCTGGGCTGATTGTGAATCGCCTCCACACATGAAAGCTGTAGGCCTATAGCTGTCAAACTGTGATCACCAGTTCAATACATTTGACAAATTCGACTTGGTTTCTACACTTATTGGAACATGTATGTAATTATTGAGAAAAAATTAGGCAAAAAAAATAAATTGTTAATTTTTTTTTTTTTTACCCAATTTCTTTTTATAGGATATGTACATTTCGGTTACACTAACGTGTAAAAAAAAATATCGTTTAAAACTGGAGAGATAAAAACATATGCATAAATAAATAAATGTTAACGAGGTAAAATAAGATATGAATGAACAACAAAAAATTAAATAAGTTACATGTATTTGTTATTGGCTGTGGGTTACTGGTTATGTTCACATACTTATTTGATTATTAAAATGTAAACCGATCTTTCTCATATGGGTGTTTAGAGTTGTACCCCCTAGCTAGTCTCTAGTAATTCTGCTCAAAGTGCACCAGATTGAAGCATTTTACTTTAAAATGTAAAAAAAAAATCTTCCCGGGGGGGCATACCCCGGACCCCCCTAGAGGATGTGACGTCCACCCCCCAAATCAAACATGTTCACACAATAATTAATACATTTGAAACCTTCTTTATATATATTGGTCTTTTGTAGAGATTTTTCATTTATTCTTTATTCTATTGCGTATTGCTTGGAGGGGGGGGGGGGGCACCAAATCATAATCTCGCCTAGGGCAACAAAATAGTCTCAAAAGTTGGGCCATTTTGTCCTCATGTGCCAATGAGCAGCTCTCATAGGAAAGAACGCTTCCCACGCTGGTTCCAGTTCTCCTCGTCCGTGGTCTCAACCCCTTATATCACCACCATTGTCTGCTCATCATTGTAAGCCTACACACAAAACACGTCAAACCTGAAACATCTTTGACGTTTCCACTCCCTCCTCAGGTGTCTTCTCTCTCTTTAGGTTATAGGTGATGCACAGCTTTGGCAGCGGGACAGTTTCCAACAAGCAGACGTCTGAATTAACTCAGGTAGGTGATCAGAAAGAGTCAATTCAATAATAGGTTAACACTTAAAGTTAGGTAAAAGGGAATTTTAAGTGTGACTAACTTTGTAAGGTCATGTGACCTGCAGTAAAACATTTACTAACTCTATTTTTGGTTCAAGCTTGAACAGTTCTTGCTCCTCTTCACGTGTAGATACTCATACAGTAACAACACAGGTGTGTAATGATTGAGCGAGGCAATGTTTAACTTCTTCTTTGTTGTTTTTCACACACACACACACACATACCATGGATACATCACTTCAGGGGACATTACATTGACTTACATGCATTTCCTGGAGACTTACCCTTACCTTAACCATAACCAATTAGGGATGGGAACGATTAATCGAATATTCAAATATCCGAAATTATTCATGTATTCGAATATGAGTTATGAATAATTGTATTTAAAAAAAAATATTGTATTAATTTTTTTGGGAGTGATGCCTAAATTGATTACATATTATCAAATTGAATAATTCAATAGCTGTCATACGACTGTGCCAAAGCTAAATGTGTTAGTTGAAGTCTAAAGGTGTGTTTTGCTCCGCTCACCGGCCCCTCACAGCAGGCAGAGCTGCAGGTGCCGATCTCTCTCTCTCGCGTCCGGTTATACTTCACTCGTGTTTATGTCCAAATCCATCAGATCTAGCTGGTTCTAGCCAATGATACGGCTGCTGCCCCTCCCCACACGCAGACTCAAACCTCATCTTAGGCCCAAACGTGCCGCAAATGCGCTCCACAGCCGGTGCGAGGTTCCGGCGCTAACAGTTCATGAGCGTGCTCCCCCGCCCCGTCAACACTCGCGACACATGAGTGGCCAGCCTTAACAACAATAAGCGCTGCTTGGCAACCGTGTGTGGCGGCAAAGTACATAGACATTTTGACTGGAGAGATTCAGTTTTGCTGGTATTCAACACATTTTACCAGTCATAGTCCGGTAATTATTTACACTCCAAGAAGAGTCCTACACAGACATGGAGGAAAAGGAGTAATGTGTGGAAATATTTCGACCAGGTTAGTGAGTGCGGTAGAGGTCAAACTCTGCCAAATTAAACCTATATATACCGGTACATGCTATACCTTGCTTTACCCGCAACCTCCGTTCCAGCTGAGAGGGTCTTCTCTACAGCTGGGCTGATTGTGAATCGCCTCCACACATGAAAGCTGTAGGCCTATAGCTGTCAAACTGTGATCACCAGTTCAATACATTTGACAAATTCGACTTGGTTTCTACACTTATTGGAACATGTATGTAATTATTGAGAAAAAATTAGGCAAAAAAAATAAATTGTTAATTTTTTTTTTTTTTACCCAATTTCTTTTTATAGGATATGTACATTTCGGTTAACCGGTTAACCGTTTTTTGGGGGGTCAAATATTCGAATATACATTTGCTTTCAAATTCCCATCCCTATAACCAACACATGCCTAACCCTAACCAAGTCTTCACCCTAAAATTAATGATTCCCCTTATGGGGACCTCCAATTTGTCCCCATTGTCAGCCACAAGGAAAGTAATGATAGAACACACACACACACACACACACACACACACACACACACACACACACATATACCATGCATACATCACTTCAGGGGACATTACATTGACTTACATGCATTTCCTGGAGACTTATCCTAACCTTAACCATAACCAACACATGCCTAATCCTTACCAAGTCTTCACCCTAAAATTAATGATTCCCCTCATTATGTCCCCATAAGGGAGGCGAGTCCTCACACGTGACTGTGTAAACAGATGTCGGTCCCCACAAGGATAGTAATGCTAGGCCACACACACACACACACACACACACACACACACACACACACACACACACACACACACACACACACACACACACACAGGTCAAAGTCTAACACTATCACATTCAAAAAGTCCCCTTTTCTTTACTTGTTTGCCTATCTAGAAGGAAATGTGGTCCAGTTGCATTAAATACGTTAATAATTAAATATGAAAAAGCCCCTCTCAGAATGCACCCTTCTAACCGAGTGTTTTTAAATGTGTGCAATGAACAAAATAAGAACTTTACTTAAAGATTATAACTATATCTTTAACAAATATGACACAAAAATACTAGTTTTAATCCATTTCCCGTCACCGAATGCCTTTTTAAACCTTATAATAATATTAATTATACCGATTTTAATGAATAATATGGCCGATTATAGATAGTTGTACTGAAACAGTGTTCTTGTTCCATTGTGTCTTTTTAGTCATTTAACATTACATTAACATAACTACTTTAAAGAGTCCTCTCCTGCTGATGTTCAGGTTCATATCAGTATGTAGTGTCTCTACCTTAAAGAGTCCTCTCCTGCTGATGTTCAGGTGTATATCAGTATGTAGTGTCTCTACTTTAAAGAGTCCTCTCCTGCTGATGTTCAGGTGTATATCAGTATGTAGTGTCTCTACTTTAAAGAGTCCTCTCCTGCTGATGTTTAGGTGTATATCAGTATGTAGCATCTCTACTTTAAAGAGTCCTCTCCTGCTGATGTTCAGGTGTATATCAGTATGTAGTGTCTCTACTTTAAAGAGTCCTCTCCTGCTGATGTTCAGGTGTATATCAGTATGTAGTGTCTCTACTTTAAAGAGTCCTCTCCTGCTGATGTTCAGGTGTATATCAGTATGTAGTGTCTCTACTTTAAAGAGTCCTCTCCTGCTGATGTTCAGGTGTATATTAGTATGTAGTGTCTCTACTTTAAAGAGTCCTCTCCTGCTGATGTTCAGGTGTATATCAGTATGTAGTGTCTCTACTTTAAAGAGTCCTCTCCTGCTGATGTTCAGGTGTATATCAGTATGTAGTGTCTCTACTTTAAAGAGTCCTCTCCTGCTGATGTTCAGGTGTATATCAGTATGTAGTGTCTCTACTTTAAAGAGTCCTCTCCTGCTGATGTTCAGGTGTATATCAGTATGTAGTGTCTCTACTTTAAAGAGTCCTCTCCTGCTGATGTTCAGGTGTATATCAGTATGTAGTGTCTCTACTTTAAAGAGTCCTCTCCTGCTGATGTTCAGGTGTATATCAGTATGTAGTGTATCTACTTTAAAGAGTCCTCTCCTGCTGATGTTCAGGTGTATATCAGTATATGTCTCTACTTTAAAGAGTCCTCTCCTGCTGATGTTCAGGTGTATATCCAACCCGGTATCACGGCAAGACGTGAACATGTGACGATTTACCATGCTGGGAGACGTGAAGATGTCACGATTTCGTCCCTTCAAACGTGACAGCTACACGGTATTGTTAACATGGCCCAACCTGTGGAGAAATACCCGGAAATGCCAAGCCGACGCTCCCCCGACGGTCGGTTGTTATTGTCAATATTAATATAATAATGATTTATTTTTTAATAGTCACTCGATTTCGCCAATTTTCTTGTTGCCCCAGCTGGTCGACTCCTCTTTTAGCAGAAACAAAGGCTACATTAATGTATTAAATCGATGTTAATCCATGCGTGTGGATGTGGAATTAACTGACGTGACGTTGTGCCATTGCGTTGCCAGGCAACAGCTTCGGTTCATGTTAATTTACAAACTCTTCAACTACAACCGTAGTTATATTTAAAAACATGTTAGAAGGCCTTACGAAATACTTTAATGTAAATTAAAATGTAAATGTGAAGGAATGTGTGTATAACAAAATACATCGGTCATAAACGAAACCGGAAACAGACGTAGGCAAGATCCTCAGCTCGATGATTGGATGGTTTAGCCGCAATGCATGCTGGGAATTGGTGTTTATGTGATGTGAAATCCGAAAACATCTTTTAAAAATAAAATGATACTTTATTCCGAGTGTGCTTGCTTTTGTCTTTGAAAGTCATCACATAACGGCATTGTAATACACGGTTCGGCTGCATTAAATGTTACATATCTGCCGTAGTTCTGTATTTATAGAGCCCTGATGAGAAGACCTCTAGACAAACAGGAGAACTGCCGCCAAAACTAAAAACGTGTCGTGGATCATAAATATATCAGCAATTAAACAACATCTTACATTTCTTTTCACACAATACGTCTCCTTGCAGTATCAACACTAATTCGGCTGACTTTTATATTTGATCCAATCGGTAGATAGGCTGTATTTACACCATAAAGGTGCACAGCTGATATAAAGGGACACCTAGTGGTTAAAGCATGTTATTAAATTTCATTATTTTTATTATTAGATATTAATAGGATCCCTATAAAGTATATTCATTACTCGTTATTCTCTACTAATAGTTCATTAAAGACTGTATGTAATGACTATTTTGCACATCCCTTTCAAGATTTCAATATTTTCTAAGGTTTATTGACATATCATATAGGCCTACACAACTGTGGTGTAGTTCTGCACTGAATGAAAAACTTGGGTCGCAGGTTCCTCAACAGTGCATTACAAGACATCTATCAATATGTGTGTACCTCCACCATTAAACTGTCAAATTCTGCACATGCATTATACTATCTACATGGACGTTCCAGAGCTAGCTGATATGAGGTGTGATTAGTGCCAAAGACTGAACTAACAGAGCAGCCAATCGTGTCGATCGTCGCCTACCATGCCGTGAACTATGCCGCGAGAGAAGTAAAGGCACGGACACACCAGGCCGATTATCGGCGTCGGTGGGCGTCAGGCCGACGATGAGCGTCGACACGCCCTACTCAGATTGGTGTGTCCCTCACGTCGATTCAAATAAATCACTCTGATTGGCTGTTCAGCAAGTCAGTGCCTGAGAAGCTAAACGGAAGTGAGGGACCCAAACAAACTATTGAGAAGGCAAATCTGAGGTTTCATTGAACTCCAGCTCTCGACTCAGGCTCGGGAAAGCCCCGTGAGCTTCTCGCTGTAGAGTGAAAATGGAACCCACACGCTATTTGTTGTTTGTTTATATCACGCAGTCTGTTCTTCTTCTCTCGGTTATCACGCAGTCTGTCTTCCGGTTGTTGCCTCTTTTGAATGACGAACACACACTACCGCCGCCTGCTGGTAAGGAGAGTTATTGCCACTCACGCATGTGCAGTTCGGACGTGCTACTTGGCCGTCGGCTGAAGTATTTGCGGGGTGTTCCAGTGCGACACATGGCCAAGACGCAGGAGACGCGAGGGGACGCAACAGTCAGGGTCCGTCTGTGTCAGTTCTTTGTTGTCAGATTGGTGTGTCCGGCCTTAACGTCGCCACCCCTCTCGCCTGAGAAGCTACGTGACGTCTGCGTCTGAAGTTACTTTACTTTGGTAGTTATCACCAAATAACCCAGCCATGTTAGTTTTGGTATTAAAATAATGTTACACCTCTTGTTTGCCCTGAGCGCAAAAACAACCACAGTATATATTTGTAATTATCAAAGTGATAACAAAGGCTGAAAAAACAGGAGAAGCCGGTCTTCCCTTGGTCTCCAGGAGAAAACTGTATATCACCACGTTTTCATATAGTTTTGTGTGTGAAATAGATCGCTGCAGTGAACACGACTTTATGTATTTGTTTATTGTTTATTTTATATGGAGGGATGCAGTACATAGAAGTTCAGAGAAGAAGCAACCCCTATGTATTGTTTATTTTATTTCGTTTCATTTTGGCAAATATAGAGTTAATGTGCGGAGATTCCGTTTGCTAAAATATGTGTATTGTTTTTATGATGTTTTAGTTGACAAAAATAGTCACTCTGCTACATTTTTCCACTGAGCTCTGCCTGCACCTCTCGCTCAGGGTCATCACCATCAGCATCATCTGATAGTGGAACTGAATAAGGAGAAAATGTAATCATTACATTAACAACTATTTATTTCAGAACATTATTCAAGAACATATATTATACAACACTTATTTTACCACTTAATTGACCCTGTATTTGCATGGCATAATTATTGTATCCCTTTTAGACAACATAACCATCTCAAGTTATTCACTCACAGTATGAGGGGGTTGTATTTCCCATTGAGGGAAACATTTGGATTTGGAGCTTACAAATAAATAACTTCACTTTCTGATACAAAAAACACACGAATTACATGGAAAACAAATCACTTTTTTTATATCAATAATGTCAAACATTATATCATTATATAGGCCTATGCCTCCTTAGTATTACCGTATATAAAATGAAATAATCTACTTTGAATAATTAGTGTATTTTTTCCATCTACTACTATGAAAAACTTGGGTCGCACAGGTTCCTCAACAAGACATCTATCAATATGTGTGTATACCTCCACCATTAAACTGTCATATTCTGCACATTTCTTATACTATCTACATACATCTTATAAGAGTATAATACATATAATATCAGTTAAAATAAGTGCTTAAACATACAGTAGTTAACATTGCAGGAAAGCAATATATTAGTACTTTGTCAGGCTTAATATGTCTACCCCCAAAGCTTTTTTCTTATTCAAAATAAGACCTTAACCTAAAATATTCTTTAATGTTTAAATAAAGCCTTATTAGTTTGTCTGTCTGTGTCTCCTATTAATATCTAATAATAAAAATAATAAATTTCAATAACGTGCTTTAACCACCAGGTGTCCCTTTCTATCAGCTGTGCACCGTTATGGTGTACATAAACCAATATACCGATTGGATCAAATATAAAAGTCAGCCGAATTAGTATTGATACTGCAAGGAGTGTGTGTGTGTGTGTGTGTGTGTGTGTGTGTGTGTGTGTGTGTGTGTGTGTGTGTGTGTGTGTGTGTGTGTGTGTGTGTGTGTGTCTGTCTGTCTGTCTGTCTGTCTGTCTGTCTGTCTGTCTGTCTGTCTGTCTGTCTGTCTGTCTGTCTGTCTGTCTGTCTGTCTGTCTGTCTGTCTGTCTGTCTGTCTGTCTGTCTGTCTGTCTGTCTGTCTGTCTGTCTGTCTGTCTGTCTGTCTGTCTGTCTGTCTGTCTGTCTGTCTGTCTGTCTGTCTGTCTGTCTGTCTGTCTGTCTGTCTGTCTGTCTGTCTGTCTGTCTGTCTGTCTGTCTGTCTGTCTGTCTGTCTGTCCGTCCGTCCGTCCGTCCGTCCGTCCGTCCGTCCGTCCGTCCGTCCGTCCGTCCGTCCGTCCGTCCGTCCGTCCGTCCGTCCGTCCGTCCGTCCGTCCGTCCGTCCGTCCGTCCGTCCGTCCGTCCGTCCGTCTCACAGCTCCTCATATCTGTTCAGACAGAAACTAGACAAAGTTAAACGAGTACAAACCACAGGCTGTCTGTGTCGCTGCTTTAGTTCTGTCTTCAGACGGAGCAGATACAGGTAGTTCAGCCTGATCTGATCGAATGGAGATCGCTCCATCCAGAGAACACGCATTTTAAAAGTGTTTCTCTGCCGTCTGTCAAAGCATGGTTTTACTAACCGGTATCAGTGTGTTGTTACTTCGGCATCCTTTTGAAACATGTATTACAATTAAATCACGGTACAATATGTTCACCTTGTTGTAGTTGTAGCTCCCTGGCCAGCGATTCTCTCTGACCCAATCTCATCTGCTCGAGTCAGCTGGTGGAGGGAGGCCTTAGCAGGAGGCGAGGGCAGCATTGATCAACTGGGGAAGTGAGGCCTTAGCAGGAGGCGAGGGCAGCATTGATCAACTGGGGAAGTGAGGCCTTAGCAGGAGGCGAGGGCAGCATTGATTAACTGGGGGAAGTGAGGCCTTAGCAGGAGGCGAGGGCAGCATTGATCAACTGGGGGAAGTGAGGCCTTAGCAGGAGGCGAGGGCAGCATTGATCAACTGGGGAAGTGAGGCCTTAGCAGGAGGCGAGGGCAGCATTGATCAACTGGGGAAGTGAGGCCTTAGCAGGAGGCGAGGGCAGCATTGATCAACTGGGGAAGTGAGGCCTTAGCAGGAGGCGAGGGCAGCATTGATCAACTGGGGGAAGTGAGGCCTTAGCAGGAGGCGAGGGCAGCATTGATCAACTGGGGAAGTGAGGCCTTAGCAGGAGGCGAGGGCAGCATTGATCAACTGGGGAAAGTGAGGCCTTAGCAGGAGGCGAGGGCAGCATTGATCAACTGGGGAAAGTGAGGCCTTAGCAGGAGGCGAGGGCAGCATTGATCAACTGGGGAAAGTGAGGCCTTAGCAGGAGGCGAGGGCAGCATTGATCAACTGGGGAAAGTGAGGCCTTAGCAGGAGGAGAGGGCAGCATTGATCAACTGGGGGAAGTGAGGCCTTAGCAGGAGGCGAGGGCAGCATTGATCAACTGGGGGAAGTGAGGCCTTAGCAGGAGGCGAGGGCAGCATTGATCAACTGGGGGGAAGTGAGGCCTTAGCAGGAGGCGAGGGCAGCATTGATCAACTAGGGGGAAGTGAGGCCTTAGCAGGAGGCGAGGGCAACATTGATCAACTAGGGGGAAGTGAGGCCTTAGCAGGAGGCGAGGGCAGCATTGATCAACTAGGGGGAAGTGAGGCCTTAGCAGGAGGCGAGGGCAGCATTGATCAACTAGGGGGAAGTGAGGCCTTAGCAGGAGGCGAGGGCAGCATTGATCAACTGGGGGAAGTGAGGCCTTAGCAGGAGGCGAGGGCAGCATTGATCAACTAGGGGGAAGTGAGGCCTTAGCAGGAGGCGAGGGCAGCATTGATCAACTAGGGGGAAGTGAGGCCTTAGCAGGAGGCGAGGGCAGCATTGATCAACTAGGGGGAAGTGAGGCCTTAGCAGGAGGCGAGGGCAGCATTGATCAACTGGGGGAAGTGAGGCCTTAGCAGGAGGCGAGGGCAGCATTGATCAACTGGGGAAAGTGAGGCCTTAGCAGGAGGCGAGGGCAGTATTGATCAACTGGGGGAAAAGTGAGGCCTTAGCAGGAGGCGAGGGCAGTATTGATCAACTGGGGAAGTGAGGCCTTAGCAGGAGGTGAGGGCAGCATTGATCAACTAGGGGGAAGTGAGGCCTTAGCAGGAGGCGAGGGCAGCATTGATCAACTGGGGGAAAAGTGAGGCCTTAGCAGGAGGCGAGGGCAGCATTGATCAACTGGGGAAGTGAGGCCTTAGCAGGAGGCGAGGGCAGCATTGATCAACTGGGGGAAAAGTGAGGCCTTAGCAGGAGGCGAGGGCAGCATTGATCAACTGGGGAAGTGAGGCCTTAGCAGGAGGCGAGGGCAGCATTGATCAACTGGGGGAAAAGTGAGGCCTTAGCAGGAGGCGAGGGCAGCATTGATCAACTGGGGAAAGTGAGGCCTTAGCAGGAGGCGAGGGCAGCATTGACAGCTTGGTGGTACCTGGGGGCCTTGGTGGGAAAGGGCAGGGTTAAAGTACCTGGGTCTTGGTGAGGACACGTGTTGTTTGAAGAACTGGGACGGGCTTACAGAGAAAGTGGAAGGCCGGTTAAAGAACTGGATCCTTCCCAAACTTTCTTTTAAAGGGAGAATCCTTATTTTAAATAACCTTGTTTCCTCCATGCTGGCTCACCGGCTGGCGTGCACCGACCCACCCGTAAACCGGGTCCAGGGTGCAGGCTCTCATGGTGGACTTCTTCTGGGACCGCATGCACTGGGTCCCTCAGAGCGTCCTGTTCCTGCCAAAGGAGGAGGGGGAACACGGCCTGGTTCACCTGGCAAGCAGAGGGGCGGCCTTCAGGCTCCGGTTCGTCCAGAGGTTCCTGACTGGACCTGCTGACCTGGTCTGGAGACCCGTAGCTCGGGCCTTATTGGAGCGCTGTGGTGGGCTGGGTCTGGCTGAGTCGCTGTTCCTAATGGACCTGAAAGGATTACGCCTGAACGATCTCTCGGGGTTCTATGGAGGTCTCTTCAAGGTGTGGGGACTACTCAGAAGAGAGAGACCAGAGTGCTGTGGCTCACTGTCCTGGCTCCTCAGAGAGCCGGTGGTCCGTGGATCTCGGTTTGTGTGTGGAGTAGGGCCTTCTCTACAACAGAGACTCTGTGAGGAGCTCAGCCAATCAGAGCTGGAAGCAGCAGCTCAGCCAGTCAGAGCTGGAAGCAGCAGCTCAGCCAGTCAGAGCTGGAAGCAGCAGCTCAGCCAATCAGAGCTGGCGCTGATCGCTGCTCACTGAGACTGAAGTCTCCAAATGACTCTTTTCCAGAGATGCGATGTTCTCCTGATCTCAGTTGTGAGGGGTTTTTGTTAAAGTTGGACAAAGTTACTGATTCTAAGTTTAGCTCTATGTCCAACAAAACATTATATCTGGTGACAAGGCGCTGAATCAGAGCAGACTGCAGGAGCCCACCTGGTGGAGGCTCAGAGGCCTGAGTGGAGAGCGCTCTCCAGGCTGACTAAGAGGGGGGGGACC